>NW_018744965.1:0-127899 GCF_001683475.1 Chenopodium quinoa | reverse complement strand
ACCCCACTTTAGTCTTGAAAGCCGTCTTCCATTCATCTCCTTCCCTCATGCGTATTTGATGATAGCCACTCATAAGATCAATCTTGGAAAATAGCTTTGAACCATGCAATTCGTCTAACAAATCATCAAGTCTAGGTATAGGAAATCTATACTTGATGGTTATGTTGTTCACACTCCTACTATCAATGCACATACGCCAACTCCCATCTTTTTTTGGAACTAACAATGTAGGCACGGCACATGGGCTCATACTCTCTTTCACGTAGCCTCTTTGCATCAATTCCTCTATTTGACGTTGCATTTCCTTTGTTTCTTCCGGATTACTTCTATATGCTGCCTTGTTAGGTAGTGGAGCTCCCGGAATAAGATCAATTTGATGTTCAATACCACGAATTGGTGGTAATCCCGGTGGTAATTCACTAGGAAAAACATCACAATACTCTTGCAATACTACTTCTAATTCCACGGGCCTCTTTTCTTGTTTACTTTCATTCACTTGCACATTGTTAGCCACCATAATATATACTATATTGTTGTTGTTGATTTCTTTCTCCAACTCCTTTTCCCCAATTAAATATGCACCTTTTGAACTAGGGTTAATTCTATGATCAACAAGTGGTTTTAATGCATATGATTTTTCCCCCTTTCCTTTTCGAATTATATACACATTTGTCCTACCATTAATCTTGACAAATCTATCATATTGCCATGGTCTACCCAATAAGATATGACAAGCATCCATAGGGCATACATCACATAAAACTTTATCATGATATTTGCCAATTGAAAAGGTGATTAGGGCTCGTTTCGTTACCTTCACGTCACTAGCATCATTGAGCCAATGTAGCTTGTAAGGTTTTGGGTGATCGGTTGTAGGCCACTCTAATTTGTTGATCAAAGTTGTAGACACCACATTTGTGCAACTTCCCGAGTCTATTATTACGTCACACAATCGATCTTCCACCTTGCACCTTGTTAAAAAGATTTTCTCTCTTTGATTCTCTTCAATGGGCATAGGTTTAGAGTGAAGAGCTCTCCTTAGAACCAAGCTCTTTCCTTGCGTTTCACCATCAACCTCTTCGGCACTACCCTCCTCTTCTTCAAAATCACGTTCTTTCTCGACCACAACCTCCATGTCACTATTTCCCTCGCACCTAGCTTTCTCTTCTTCCCATTCTTGAGCCGTCATAGTGCGTTTTGAGTAGCAATTGCTTGCTATGTGGCCAACACTCCCACATTTGAAACATTTTCTATCTTCGGTCACCTTCTTGCTAGCTTCGTTTCTGGGTTTGTTATCTTTAGCATACGGATTAGAAGAAGTCCTATCAAAGGTAGGCTTGTCACTAGCCTTTGTGAACGTGCGTGTGAACGGTTTCACACTTGAGGTCTTCTTGGCCTTGAATTGTCTTTCAACTTTAATGGCCGCCTTGCATACTTCTTCAAACGAATAGTATTCGTGCAATTCAATCTTCTCTTGAACATTTTTCGTTCAAACCTGCAATAAAACGTGCTATTTTGTGCTCTAGAATTTCTTCTAAATCACACAATAAACATAGTTTCTCAAACTCACACAAATAAGCCTCCACGGATTGGTTTCCTTGCTTAAAAGTCTGCATCTTGAGATACACTTCTTGCACGTACTCATGGGGCACAAATTGACGCTTCATATATTTCTGCAATTGTGTCCAAGTAGTGATCTTGGATCGTCCCTCCTTGCGTCTCTTTTTCTTGAGATTATCATACCATAAACTCGCATAACCTGTGAGTTTTAATTCAGCAAGTTTGCACCTCTTTCGTTCATCATACTCCTTGTAATCAAAGAGTGTTTCGGCTCTTCTAACCCACTCAAAATATTTTTCGGGGTCTAGCATACTACCATTGAATTCCGGAAAATCTAACCTTATATTTCGGTCATCATCTTTGGCCTTGTTCTTCCGTCTATGCCTTCTAGGTTCATCACTCGAAGATGAATCTTTATGTCGTGATCTACTTGCTTTTCTCCTGTCATATTCGTCTTCACTTGAACTAGAAATTGCAACTGATTTGTTCTTTCTTGAAGATGAAGTTTTGTCACGTTCGTCAAGCCTAGCCAATACTTCTTGCAATTGTTGTGACAATCGCTCTATTTGACGATCCCTCCGCAAGTTATGCGCTTGCTCAAGGTTCAAACCCCTTGGAATCCCTGGGATTTCTTCGTCACTCATTGCTCCTACACAAACCAGGTTTGTTTATGCAAAAATCTTGATTAAAAGATCAAATCTTGAAGGAATCTTGAAGCAAACAAAAACCGGACTCCCAACCACAACCCAGTGCAACAACACCAAAAGTTTAAGGTTGTACAGAGTTCGTTACTAAACCAAAAGCTACGAAATTTTATATGGTGATAGCTAGACGTTTTTAGAGACTAATGCAAAAAGAATCACTCAAAAATTCCCAGCCAAACGTTACCAGTTTATTTTCTACCGAAACTGTGCTCTGATACCAAGATGATGTGATTTTTTAGTCCGAAAACTAAGCCTCACAAAGATATGAATCTAACCTAATTCTATACAGAAAATTCACCAAGAATTAAGCAAGAAACTTAGATTAATTAATCAAGAATCCACCTAATTAATCAACCTAGGTGATTGTTTTAACTAAAACAAACAAAACAGCAAATTGGAATCCACCAATCAAGAATTTAAGTAATCCAACTTAAACAAAAGCAATAAGAAATATTATTATGAATGTATGATTAAACTTGTATATTATTCGAAGATTACAACCCTATATTTATAAACTCAATCAATTATCCTAATCCCACTTGAATTAGAATTCTAATCCCCTAACAAAAACCCACGGATTGCATAACTTAATCAAGTTTAGATAACTTTGATTTAGTTATTTAATCCTACTTAAACTCTAACTACTCTTAAGATAAAACTTGCCTATTTTATCCTAACTCAAGCTTGCACTCCAAGCTATTATTGACGCCTACTAGACTAAAACAATTCCTAATGCAATTAGAAATCCTAAGTGCTTAAAACAAGAAAAACCCTTTCAAGTGAAAGGTAAAAACTTGTAAGCAAAAACCTAAGAAAGCTTTTAAAGAAACCTTAAAGAACTATCAAGAAGCTTCAAGAACTCCCAAGAACGCCACCATACAAAGCGTGGCTTTGTCTTGATGCCCCCGATAGTAAGTTTGACCTATTGAAGAAGCTTCCAAGTATAGATTCATGCTTTCTTGACTTTCTTGGAATAATTCTTCAACATGCTCATCGTTCACATTGATGCACGCATCAATTTGACTTTCATTCAACTCAAAAATCTTTGTTTGAATGTGTTTGACTTTCATTTGATTCAAGAAGACTTGTCTGAATGTTTTTGAGTTTCATTTAAAACAATTAGCTTCGTTGAATTCGTTTGACCTTTATTCGATTAAAAAATCTTTGTTTGAATGTGTTTGACTTTTATTTGATTCAAAAAGCATTGTTTGAATGTCTTTGATTTTTCTTTGATTTCAAAAGCTTTGTTTAAATGTGTTTGAATTTCATTTGATTCAATTAGCTTCGTGGAATGCATTTGACTTTTATTGGATTCAAAACGTTTTGTTTGAATGTGTTGGACTTTCATATGATTCTTAAAGCTTTGTTTGAATGTGTTTTATACATTTGATTCAAAATGCTTTGTTTAAATATGTTTGAATGTGTTTTACTTTCATTTGATTCAAAAAGCTTAGTTTAAATGTGTTTTAATTTCATTTTATTAAAAAAGCTATGTTTGAATGTATTTGACTCTCATTTCATTGAAAAAGATTTGTTTTAATGTGTTAAATTAAACTTTCATTTCATTTAAAAAGCTTTGTTTGAATATGTCTGAATGTGTTTGACTTTCATTTTATTCAAAAAGCTTAGTTTAAATGTTTTTTTATTTCATTTCATTCAAAAAGCTTTGTTTGAATGTATTTGACTCTCTTTTGATTGAAAAAGCTTTATTTTAATATGTTTAACTTTCTTTCATTTGAAAAACTTTGTTTGAATACACTTGACTTTTATTCGATTCAAAAAGCTTTGTTTGAATGTGTTTGACTGATGTGTAAACAAGATGAGAAACCTTGTTACAAAAGTATGTGTTAAGGGGTCTTAGTGAAATCGTGAACAAGGAAGGTGAAAATAGGGGAACACTCACCCTAGCTTCGGATATAACAAAGGGGAACACTCACCCTTTGCTTGGTGTAGTTAGGAATAGGGAACACTCAACCCACTCGTTCACTACGCAAGCTCCTAGGTTTGGGAACACTCTACCAAAACTAGCACTCTTCAAATTTGAGCTAACAAACTTGGACCTTAAAAATGACTAGTTACTAAGTCACGTTTAATCAATCAAAACACAAGTGTTTAAGCAAATTTCTGGATACTTTTCATTCATGCATAGCACACTATTTATAGTAGTGTATAAGTTACATAAAGGAACATGGGATTCCTCTTTACAACTTTTAATGATCATCCATCACTTGCCTAAGTTAAAAGACAAAATAAGATACTAACTATAAGGTGATTAAAAGGCTCATATAACCGTCCAATTAATCCCTCATAACAACAAAATAAAACTACCCAATTAAGCTTAAAAACTATGCTTAAATTAAAGAGGAAACGTTCAGCAAACATGAAGTCTTCAAAGAGCATCTTCAACGTCCAAGAAACGTGCAAACAGCCCCCTTGAGTCACGCTTGTAACCTCCCATTTAAACCCTTGATTCAAGCTCCTTTATTCCAGCAACAACTCTCTAATTAAGTACAAATAACCCCCAAGTAAAGAGGTAGAATAATCAGCCAACCAATGCCTTAATTCACGCCCAACACAAGCCTTGAATCACGCCTTCATAATCAGTCCAATGTAACTCTCAAATGCGTGGCTTCAAGCTTGGAAAAACGACACATTAACTAGATGCCTTCAACAAGATTAGTTACACTAAGAGAAGTGTAACCATTCGTTAAACTCTTTGGACTAAAACCGTGCATTGGATTGAAGAATGATTTGGACAAAAAGATTCCCTCAGTACCTTGCTCACTAGCACCGTTTTGGACTTCCTTATCTTGACCATGGATGAGTGACCCTTGACCATCTTGGTCATCCTCCCCTTCTTCAAAAGGAATTGCCCTCAATTCGTCATCATCAAAGTAAGGAGCAAGATCACCAATGTTGAATGTACTTGAGACACCATATTGGCCTCCCAAATCAACTTTGTATGCGTTGTCATTGATCTTTTCCATGACCTCAAACGGACCCTCGGCTCTTGGCATAAGCTTGTTCTTCCTTTTGCTAGGAAAACGTTCTTTCCTCATGTAAATCCACACCAAGTCCCCAACTTCAAAAGACTTCACATTTCGCACTCGTTTGTTGGCTTGTTTCTTGTAGATTTCATTTGCCTTTTCAATGTTTCTTCGAACTTCTTTATGGACTTTAAGCATGAACTCGGCTTGCTCCTTTGCCCCACCATGAACGAACTTGTCTTTTGGCAAAGAAATAAGATCAATGGGAACATAAGGATTGACGCCATAGACTACTTCAAAAGGAGAATACTTTGTAGTAGCACTAGGTGTCCTATTATAAGCAAACTCGGCATGAGCAAGCTTATTATCCCAATCTTTGGTACTTTTGCTCACCAAAGCCCTAAGCAACGAACCAAGTATTCTATTCACCACCTCCGTTTGACCATCAGTTTGTGGATGATGTGAGGTAGAAAACAACAACTTGGTTCCCATCAAACGCCACATAGACTTCCAAAAATGACTTAGGAACTTAGTATCACGATCCGACACAATGGTGCGTGGCACCCCATGAAAACGAACCACCTCTTCAAAATATAACTTAGCCACTTTCATTGCATCTTCAGTTTTATGGCAAGGAATGAAGTGAGCCATTTTTGAGAACCGATCAACCACCACCATTATTGAATCCTTGCCTCTTTGAGTTCTAGGCAAAGCTACAATAAAATCCATACTAACATCTTCCCAAGGTCTTTCGGGAATTGGCAAGGGCTTGTAGAGACCTTTGTGAAACACCATTTTTGCTCTTTGACAAGTAGAACAACGACTCACCACACGATGAACCGTGGCTAACATTTTCGGCCAATAAAAGTGAGCTTGGAGAAGCTCCATTGTCTTGTGAATACCAACGTGACCAGCTAGTCCTCCCCCATGAGCTTCATGTATCAACAAACTTCTAATGGGACATTTTGGAATACATAATCTATTTCCTTTAAAAAGAAAACCATTATGTAAGGAAAACAGATCATAGACTCCATGGACACATTTTTCAATTATCCCCTTGAGTTCATCATCTTCTTGATAATACTCCTTGATCAAATCGAACCCAAGTACCTTTGCTTCAACCATTCCAAGCAAATTATGTCTTCTAGACAAGGCATCCGCAACCACATTAGCTTTCCCACTCTTGTATTTAGAGGAAAAGTTAAATGTTTGTAAAAATTCGACCCACTTTGCGTGTCTTGCGTTCAGCTTCTTTTGACCATGTATGAACCTCAATGATTCATGATCGGAATGCAAAATGAAAGGTTGTGGTCTCAAATAATGTGACCAATGTTCTAGAGCTCTTACCATAGCATAGAACTCTTTGTCATAGGTGGAGTAATTCAACTTGCCTTGACTCATCTTCTCACTAAAGTAGGCAATAGGACGCCCACCTTGAATCAACACGGCACCAATACCTTTTCCACTTGCGTCACACTCAACTTCAAATGGCTTGGAAAAATCAGGAAGTGCGAGAATAGGAGTGTTGCACATTTTCTCCTTGACTTCTTCAAAGGCCTTTTGAGCTTGTGTAGTCCATTCAAACGTCCCCTTCTTAGTACACTCAGTTATGGGAGCCATGAGTGTGCTAAAATTCTTGATAAATCTTCTATAGAAAGAAGCAAGTCCATGAAATGAACGAACTTCCGTGAGTGTCTTCGGACTAGGCCATGATTGAATTGCTTCAATTTTGCTAGGGTCTACCTTCACGCCATCACCTGAAACTATATAGCCAAGAAACATGACTTCATACAATAAAAAATCACATTTTTCTAGTTTCCCATACAATTTTTCTTGTCTTAAAACAGAAAATACTTGAAAAAGATGATCAAAATGAGCTTCTTCATCACGTGAATAAATGAGAATGTCATCCAAGTATACTACCACAAACTTGCCAAGAAATGGCCTTAGCACTTCATTCATTAATCTCATGAACGTGCTAGGGGCATTTGTAAGGCCAAATGGCATGACGAGCCACTCATACAACCCATGCTTTGTCTTGAACGCAGTCTTCCATTCATCCCCTTCTCTCATGCGAATTTGATGATACCCACTTCTCAAGTCTACTTTTGAGAAGACCTTGGAACCACTCAGCTCATCAAGCATGTCATCAAGCCTTGGAATTGGAAACCTGTACTGATGCGGATGCATTCAACGTTTCCTTTCTTAGTCCGTTTCTTTAATGTTTCTTAGATTAGATTTTGGCTTACAAGTTTTTACCTTTCACTTGAAAGGGTTTTTCTTGTTTTAAGCGTTAGGATTTTTATTTTGATTAGGAATTGTTTTAGTCTAGTGAGTTCCTATTTGAATTAGGACTTGTCTTTAGCAAAAGAGATTCCTAATTGGATTAGGACTTGTCTTTAGCAAAAGAGATTCCTAATTGGATTAGGACTTGTTTTTAGCAAAGTAAATTCCTAAGTGGATTAGGACTTGACTTTGGTTTTTAGGCGTGTCTAGGTGTTTTAGGAGGATTGAATAACCTAATCTAAGTTGAATTAAACTTAGTTAGTTTAGTCATATCCGAATTAGGAACTTGGGGATCAAGTTTCGGTTTTCTTAGGTTTTCTAGGTCAAATGGGATTCTAATTCAATTAGGATTAGTTTTCTAATTTGATTAGGTTTAGAATTAGTTTTGAGTCTATAAATAAAGGTTGTAAACTTTGAATTAAAGAAGTTTGTTTTGTTGATTAAAGCTTTATTGCTTGTTAATTTGGAACGTTTCTTTCCAAGTTTTCTTTGTGTTTGACGAGTGAAGTTAAACATAAAAACCCTTAGATTAGGCGAGTGAAACCTGATTTAAGAGAGGTTAGATTAATTAGTGAGTGAAGCTAATTCAAACTATCCTCAAAAAAACCCCTAAATCACGAGATTAAGGTGAGTGAAGCCTTGAAATCAGATTTAGAACCCTTAGGTGAAAACAAACGAGTGAAGTTTGTTTAAACCTAAGACCAAACGAATCAAGAAACGCATCATGTACTTGATGGTAATGTTATTAACGGCTCTACTATCAATACACATTCTCCAAGTACCATCTTTCTTAGGGACCAACAAAGCAGGAACGGCACATGGACTCATGGACTCACGCACATAACCCATACCCATTAACTCTTCAATTTGTCGTTGTAACTCCTTAGTTTCTAAAGGGTTACATCTATAGGCTGGTTTATTTGGCAAGGGTGCTCCGGGAATGAGATCAATTTGATGCTCAATTCCTCGTATGGGTGGTAGTCCTTTAGGTAATTCATCCGGAAAAAACGTCCTCAAAATCCTTAATCAATTGGGCTAACCTAGGATTATGAGCAACAAATTTTTCGTGGGTTTCCTTGGAGTACAGCATGAACAACTCTCCCTCACCTTCCAACTCCCTCTCAAACTCTTTAAGAGACAACAAGGATACTTCTTTTTGTGGGGTTTGTGATGGTGAAAACCGTGGGGGTGGTAAAGGGTGTAGTTTTTTCTTCCTCCCTTCATGGACTATGGTATACGTATTGTGATACCCATCATGTATAGATTTTTTATCCGTTTGCCAAGGCCTACCAAGTAGAATATGACAAGCATCCATAGACACAACATCACATAATATAGAATCACAATATGAACCAACACAAAAAGAAACCATGCATTGCTTCCTAACCCCGGTGCTAGCATTTGAATCTAACCAACTCAACTTGTAAGGTTGTGGATGATTAGTAGTAGTTAGACCAAGTTTAGATACTAAGGTCTTAGACACGGTATTAGCCTCACTCCCTCCATCAATAATCAAATCACATACCTCGTCACCAATTCTACAACGGGTGATGAAAATGTGTTGGCGTTGGGGGGCAGCATGCTCTTCCACACGTGCTTGCAAGGCCCTCCTAATCACGAGGCTAGTCTTCCCCTCTGGCTCGGCCATGCAATCATCACAATCATCTTCAACTTCTTCTTCCTCCTCCTCAAACTCATCCCAGTTGATGTTTTGAGTGGCCATGAGCTTAACCTCTTGTATGGTTAACGCCCTAGTATTAGGACAATCCTTCTTGTAATGACCTCGTCCTCCACATTTGTAACACACAATGTCACCTAGCTTCACGTCCTTGGTGTCCTTCTTTGGTGGATTACTCGGTCTGTTGAAGGAAGACCCTTCCTTTGTAGGGAAAGAAGGTTTTCGTGCCAATTGAGGGATGGTAGTAGGCTTCTTCTTTTTCCTCTTAGCATCGAACTTAATCACCAATTTGCAAGCTTCAACAAACGTGAGGTTAGTATAACCTTCAAGTTTGTCTTGTAATTCTTGGTCCAAACCAGATACGAAACGCCCCATCTTGAGCTCTTCATTTTCGGTTACTTCACACACAATAGCAAGTCTATCAAACTCTTTTATGTAATCCTCCACAGAGTCCCCATTTTGTTGCAAGGTACTCCACTTCACATATTGACTTTGCTTGTAATTGTGTGGGATGAAACGGTCTTTCATCCGTTTCTTGAGTTTGCCCCAAGTAGAGATAGGAGCTTTCCCCCTAAGGGCACGTCCCCTTTGCTCTCCTTGTAGCCAACTATCACCATAGCCTTTAAGCTTGACTTTGGCAATCTTAAAACGTTGAACATCCTCATGAATGTCCTTATATTCAAAGTACCTCTCCAAGGATTTCTCCCATTCCAAGTACTTCTCTGGATCAAGTGTCCCATCAAAAGAAGGAACGTCCACTTTGAGGCTTCTATCCTCCCTCCTAGGTGGAGGGTCCTCATTTTGATCTCTCCTATCTTGCTCGTTCATGAGCCTTGCCATCAAGGCAGCAAGGTTCCCTTGTAGATTGGCATTGGTTTCGGCCAACCTTTCTTGACTAGCAATGGATCGATTAAGGGCTTCCAACGCTGTCCTTAAGTCCGGGTTTTCTCCCATGGTATGTAGGTATTCGACCCCTTAGGAAATGTTTAGAAAAACACCCCCTACCTGACGCGCCAAATGATGTGTAAACAAGATGAGAAACCTTGTTACAAAAGTATGTGTTAAGGGGTCTTAGTGAAATCGTGAACAAGGAAGGTGAAAATAGGGGAACACTCACCCTAGCTTCGGATATAACAAAGGGGAACACTCACCCTTTGCTTGGTGTAGTTAGGAATAGGGAACACTCAACCCACTCGTTCACTACGCAAGCTCCTAGGTTTGGGAACACTCTACCAAAACTAGCACTCTTCAAATTTGAGCTAACAAACTTGGACCTTAAAAATGACTAGTTACTAAGTCACGTTTAATCAATCAAAACACAAGTGTTTAAGCAAATTTCTGGATACTTTTCATTCATGCATAGCACACTATTTATAGTAGTGTATAAGTTACATAAAGGAACATGGGATTCCTCTTTACAACTTTTAATGATCATCCATCACTTGCCTAAGTTAAAAGACAAAATAAGATACTAACTATAAGGTGATTAAAAGGCTCATATAACCGTCCAATTAATCCCTCATAACAACAAAATAAAACTACCCAATTAAGCTTAAAAACTATGCTTAAATTAAAGAGGAAACGTTCAGCAAACATGAAGTCTTCAAAGAGCATCTTCAACGTCCAAGAAACGTGCAAACAGCCCCCTTGAGTCACGCTTGTAACCTCCCATTTAAACCCTTGATTCAAGCTCCTTTATTCCAGCAACAACTCTCTAATTAAGTACAAATAACCCCCAAGTAAAGAGGTAGAATAATCAGCCAACCAATGCCTTAATTCACGCCCAACACAAGCCTTGAATCACGCCTTCATAATCAGTCCAATGTAACTCTCAAATGCGTGGCTTCAAGCTTGGAAAAACGACACATTAACTAGATGCCTTCAACAAGATTAGTTACACTAAGAGAAGTGTAACCATTCGTTAAACTCTTTGGACTAAAACCGTGCATTGGATTGAAGAATGATTTGGACAAAAAGATTCCCTCAGTACCTTGCTCACTAGCACCGTTTTGGACTTCCTTATCTTGACCATGGATGAGTGACCCTTGACCATCTTGGTCATTGACTTTCATTTGATTCAAAACGCTTTGTTTGAGTGCGTTTGACTTTAATTTGATTCAATGAGCTTCGTTGAAAGCATTTGACTTTCATTCTATTCAAAAAGTTTTGTTTGATATGTTTGACTTTCATTTGATTTAATAAGCATTGTATGAATGTGGTTGACTTTCATTTGATCCAAATATTTGTTTGAATGTATTTTACTTTAATTTGATTCAATTGGCTTCACTTAGTGCATTTGACTTTCATTCAACTCAAAAATCTTTGTTTGAATGTGTTTGACTTTCATTTGATTCAAGAAGACTTCTCTGAATGTTTTTGAGTTTCATTTAAAACAATTAGCTTCGTTGAATTCGTTTGACCTTTATTCGATTAAAAAATCTTTGTTTGAATGTGTTTGACTTTTATTTGATTCAAAAAGCATTGTTTGAATGTCTTTGAATTTTCTTTGATTTCAAAAGCTTTGTTTAAATGTGTTTGAATTTCATTTGATTCAATTAGCTTCGTGGAATGCATTTGACTTTTATTGGATTCAAAACGTTTTGTTTGAATGTGTTGGACTTTCATATGATTCTTAAAGCTTTGTTTGAATGTGTTTTATACATTTGATTCAAAATGCTTTGTTTAAATATGTTTGAATGTGTTTTACTTTCATTTGATTCAAAAAGCTTAGTTTAAATGTGTTTTAATTTCATTTTATTCAAAAAGCTTTGTTTGAATGTATTTGACTCTCATTTCATTGAAAAAGATTTGTTTTAATGTGTTAAATTAAACTTTCATTTCATTTAAAAAGCTTTGTTTGAATATGTTTGAATGTGTTTGACTTTCATTTTATTCAAAAAGCTTAGTTTAAATGTTTTTTTATTTCATTTCATTCAAAAAGCTTTGTTTGAATGTATTTGACTCTCTTTTGATTGAAAAGGCTTTATTTTAATATGTTTAACTTTCTTTCATTTGAAAAACTTTGTTTGAATACACTTGACTTTTATTCGATTCAAAAAGCTTTGTTTGAATTTGTTTGACTTTCATTTGATTCAAAACGCTTTGTTTGAGTGCGTTTGACTTTAATTTGATTCAATGAGCTTCGTTGAAAGCATTTGACTTTCATTCTATTCAAAAAGTTTTGTTTGATATGTTTGACTTTCATTTGATTTAATAAGCATTGTATGAATGTGGTTGACTTTCATTTGATCCAAATATTTGTTTGAATGTATTTTACTTTAATTTGATTCAATTGGCTTCACTTAGTGCATTTGACTTTCATTGTTGTATATTTGGAGTAACACTCGAAATACACAAGGGATAAACCAAGGGATATGTTGTATATTTGGAGTAACACTCGAAATACACAAGGGATAAACCAAGGGATAGATAAGGCTAAAGAACCAAAGGCTTCTTAGATAAAGTCACACCACTAAGAAACGTTTTGGATTCCTAAGATCACAAGCCAACTAGTAGCCTAAACTAGCTAACTAAGCAAAGGAAACGAAATTCCAAATCCAAGAATTTCAGGTTTTTGTTTCTAATCCAAGAAACGAATGTAAGACAAGTCTTTTTTGTTTGCAATAATCTGATTTTTTCATTCACATTTGCTTGCTATTTATAGTAAACAAGCATCCTTAAGTACAAGCTAACTTAAGTGGCTGTTCAGCTCACTTGTTACACGCCTAAACTAAAGCTAAGTACATTTCAGCTTTTGTTGTCTAGATACATTAATAAAAGAAGCCTTACTTAACTAGATACATCAAGAGCAAATGGCGGTTTGTAACCTCCAAGTTATGAGTGAAATAAAATCAGAAACAAGAGAGTATAACACCCCCTTGATTCACGCCCACAAAGCAGCAGCTTGGAGATGAAACAGCTCCCCTTTTCACGCCCAATTCAAACAGCAAGTGAAGTGTAACTCCTCCTTGTTTCAAGCCTTGAATTAAGCTTGAATGTATGTGGTCAAGGATGTACTTGGACGCCTCTTGAATGTACCAGTTGCTGGCTGAAATAAACGGCCACTTGAAGACTCAAATGAAAGCTTGTAACTCCTCATTGATGCTGATTGTAACACCCAAGTTAAAGCTTTGAAATTCCTTGTAAAAGAATTTCGGATTCCAAGCTTAAATGGCTGCCATTTTGATGTATCTTTGCACTTGTACTTTTGTGTGAATGTGACAATATTTTTCGAACTAAAATCAGCTAAAAAGAACTAAGAAAAAATATAACTAATTTGCAAACTTAAAATGACTAAAGTTTACAATTTATTCAAAGCATAAAAAGAACTAGAATAAACTAGTTAATAAGAACAACAAGAAATTCAAGGGGTTGAATATCTTGCTGCCCAAGGATAGAATGCATAGCACCAATACATGATGCTACGTCTTGAACCAAAGAAATGTCCATAACCAAGTTGTTAGGCTTGGCTACAACATTCCCCCCTTCTTGAAAAGAGTTTGCCCTCAAACTCGGCAACTCTTCAAACTCATCATAGTAAAGCATCTCTTCCCATTGCTTGGGACGTTTAGTAGCCAAAGACCGCAGCAAGGATCCCAAAGTTCTATTAGTCACTTCGGTTGGACCATCCGTTTGAGGATG
Organism: Chenopodium quinoa; assembly: GCF_001683475.1. NCBI lineage: Eukaryota > Viridiplantae > Streptophyta > Magnoliopsida > Caryophyllales > Amaranthaceae > Chenopodium > Chenopodium quinoa. The sequence goes on along the minus strand of NW_018744965.1, from coordinate 114,043 downwards.
ACTTGAAGTGCTAAAGTTCAATTTCGTGCCCATCTTCCTCCATAATGTAAGCCAAAAATGACTTAGAAATTTTGGATCACGATCACTCACCATGGATTTAGGTACACCATGTAAACGAACAATCTCATTGAAAAACAAGTTAGCAACAGGAGTAGCATCATAAGTTGCATAGGCTGGTTTGTTTGGGAGCATTGAACCGGGAACAAGATCAATTTTGTGTTGTGTGTCACGTTTTGGGGGTAAGCCAAGGGGAATGTCTTCGGGGAAAACATAGGAAAAGGTTTTGAGAAGAGGGGTGAGGAGTGGGTGTGGCTCTTCTTGTGACGGTTTGGAAGGGGCATCAAGTTGGCTTAAAATGAATTGTTTGTGAGCTTTATACTCATGCAATTCTGATTTTATGAGAGTGGTAAGGGAAGTAGGGGGTGTGGATATGGGGTGACCGTTTTTGAGGTTTAGGGGGGTAAGAAGTATTTTCCGTCCATCCTTAGTGAAGGAATATGTGTTTTTATACCCATCATGCATCACACGCCTATCAAATAACCAAGGTCTACCAAGTAAAATATGACATGCACTCATAGGTATAACATCACACCACAATTTTTCTTCATAAGTTTTACCAATGCTAAATGATAACAAGACTTGTTGTGTTACTTGAATCCCTTTACCATGATTTAGCCATTGAATCACATAAGGTTTAGGGTGAGGAACGGTTTTAAGTTTCAGCTTGTCTATCATTACTTGTGAAGCTACATTGGTACAACTACCTCCATCAATAATCAATGTACATACCTTTCCACCAATGGTGCAACGAGTGTGAAAGATTGACTCACGTTGCAAACTTCCTTCTTTGCCAACCATATTGCTTAGTGTGCGTCGAACCACCAAGCATTCTCCTTCGTCTGGTCCAAGACACGCATACTCATCATTCTCCTCAAGGTTGCTGTCCACTTCATTTTCTAATTCATCCTCCTCTTCATGCTCAATCAAAGTGACAATCCTTTTATTTGGACAATCACTAGCCAAATGTCCAAGGCCTTGACACCGAAAACATCTTCTTGGGGCTGGTTTTGGGTTGGAATTTTGGGTGTTTTGTAAAGGTGGTTTAGAAGTAGGCTGATTGGACGTTGGGTTTAAAGGTGGGAAATTGGATGTTTGCTTTTTTTGGGGAAATGAGGTTTGAGATGCAAAACGTGATGATTCACTTTTGCCTCTTGCTTTTTGTTGCTGCTCAATCTTATGTGCTAAGATAATGAGCTCTTCAAGGGTAGAGTAAGGATGTAGTTCGGCCACATTGGCTATTTTTGGGTCAAGCCCTCCCAAAAAGCGCACCAATGTTTGAGGTTCATCTTCCTCTACTCCACATTTCATGACAAACCCTTCAAACTCCCTAGCATATTCTTCTACTGATTTTGTACCTTGTTCGAGGTTGTGGAACTTTGAAAAGTTTTCTTGCACATAGTATGTGGGAAGAAACTTTTGTTTCAGCAACTTCTTCATCTTGATCCACGATCTCACTTTCTCTTTGTCTTGCCTTTCCCTTTTGGCACACACGCTAGCCCACCAAGTTGAGGCATATTTTCTCAACTTCAAGGCTACAATTTTCACCTTCTTTTCTTCCGGTGTTTGCTTGTAATCAAACACTCTCTCCACCGTTCTAAGCCATTCTACAAACTCATCAGCATCGAGTTTGCCATCATACTCCGGAATGTCAGCCTTAATGTCATTGTTAGGCCGTGACCTTTCTCTTTCATGATAAGGTCTATCATTGTGATTGAAATTAGATTCACTCACTTCTTCATCACTATGATTGGGTAAACCCTCTTTTTGATGGCGCAACTTAATAGAAAGGTCTCTTAACTGACCTTGCAAATATTGCATTCGTTGCTCCATATCTTCTTTCTCTTGTGCAACCTTATTGACATATTCTTGCCAATTAGGGGGTGGGATGTCGGCCATGGTTTGTGTTTGGGTATGTGTTTGGGGTATTGTGTTTGGGTATTTGTTTGCTAGACCCCCCTCCTTCTAGCGCCAAATGTTGTATATTTGGAGTAACACTCGAAATACACAAGGGATAAACCAAGGGATAGATAAGGCTAAAGAACCAAAGGCTTCTTAGATAAAGTCACACCACTAAGAAACGTTTTGGATTCCTAAGATCACAAGCCAACTAGTAGCCTAAACTAGCTAACTAAGCAAAGGAAACGAAATTCCAAATCCAAGAATTTCAGGTTTTTGTTTCTAATCCAAGAAACGAATGTAAGACAAGTCTTTTTTGTTTGCAATAATCTGATTTTTTCATTCACATTTGCTTGCTATTTATAGTAAACAAGCATCCTTAAGTACAAGCTAACTTAAGTGGCTGTTCAGCTCACTTGTTACACGCCTAAACTAAAGCTAAGTACATTTCAGCTTTTGTTGTCTAGATACATTAATAAAAGAAGCCTTACTTAACTAGATACATCAAGAGCAAATGGCGGTTTGTAACCTCCAAGTTATGAGTGAAATAAAATCAGAAACAAGAGAGTATAACACCCCCTTGATTCACGCCCACAAAGCAGCAGCTTGGAGATGAAACAGCTCCCCTTTTCACGCCCAATTCAAACAGCAAGTGAAGTGTAACTCCTCCTTGTTTCAAGCCTTGAATTAAGCTTGAATGTATGTGGTCAAGGATGTACTTGGACGCCTCTTGAATGTACCAGTTGCTGGCTGAAATAAACGGCCACTTGAAGACTCAAATGAAAGCTTGTAACTCCTCATTGATGCTGATTGTAACACCCAAGTTAAAGCTTTGAAATTCCTTGTAAAAGAATTTCGGATTCCAAGCTTAAATGGCTGCCATTTTGATGTATCTTTGCACTTGTACTTTTGTGTGAATGTGACAATATTTTTCGAACTAAAATCAGCTAAAAAGAACTAAGAAAAAATATAACTAATTTGCAAACTTAAAATGACTAAAGTTTACAATTTATTCAAAGCATAAAAAGAACTAGAATAAACTAGTTAATAAGAACAACAAGAAATTCAAGGGGTTGAATATCTTGCTGCCCAAGGATAGAATGCATAGCACCAATACATGATGCTACGTCTTGAACCAAAGAAATGTCCATAACCAAGTTGTTAGGCTTGGCTACAACAGGATAGATAAGGCTAAAGAACCAAAGGCTTCTTAGATACAGTCACACCACTAAGAAACGTTTTGGATTCCTAAGATCACAAGCCAACTAGTAGCCTAAACTAGCTAACTAAGCAAAGGAAACGAAATTCCAAATCCAAGAATTTCAGGTTTTTGTTTCTAATCCAAGAAACGAATGTAAGACAAGTTTTTTTTGTTCAAAATAATCTGATTTTTTCATTCACATTTGCTTGCTATTTATAGTGAACAAGCATCCTTAAGTACAAGCTAACTTAAGTGACTTTTCAGCTCACTTGTTACACGCCTAAAGCTAAGTACAATTCAGCTTTTGTTGTCTAGATACATTAATAAAAGAAGCCTTACTTAACTAGATACATCAAAGAGAAAATGGTGGTTTGTAACCTCCAAATAAAATCAGAAATAAGAGAGTATAACTCCCCCTTGATTCACGCCCAACAAGCAGCAACTTGGAGGTGTAACAGCTCCCCTTTTCACGCCCAATTCAAGCAGCAAGTGAAGTGTAACTCCTCCTTGTTTCAAGCCTTGAATTAAGCTTGAATGTATGTGGTCAAGGATGTACTTGGACGCCTCTTGAATGTACCAGTTGCTGGCTGAAGTAAACGGCCACTTGAAGACTCAATTGAAAGCTTGTAACTCCTTATTGATGCTGATTGTAACACCCAAGTTAAAGCCTTGAAATTCCTTTGAAAAGAATTTCGGATTCCATGCTTCGTTCACATGCCTTCTTGATGTATCTTGCACTTGTACTTTGTGTGAATATTTTCGAACTATAATCAGCTAAAAATAACTAAGAAAAATATAACTAATTTGCAAACTTAAAATAAGACTAAAGTTTACAATTTATTCAAAGCATAAAAAGAACTAGAATAAACTAGTTAATAAGAACAACAAGAAATTCAAGGGGTTGAATATCTTGCTGCCCAAGGATAGAATGCATAGCACCAAAACATGATGCTACATCTTGAACCAAAGAAATGTCCATAACCAAGTTGTTAGGCTTGGCTACAACATTCCCCCCTTCTTGAAAAGAGTTTGCCCTCAAACTCGGCAACTCTTCAAACTCATCATAGTAAGGTGATAAATCAGCCACATTAAAGGTGCTAGAAACACCATAGTCTCCGGGCAACTCAACTTTGTAAGCATTATCATCCACCTTTTCAACAATAGCAAATGGACCATCACTACGAGGACTAACCTTGGACCGTCTTTTGGAAGGAAATCTTTCCTTTCGAAGATGAATCCAAACTAAGTCACCGGGCTGAAAACGGACCTCCTTTCTTTTCTTGTCATAGTATGCCTTAGTCTTTGCATTAGTTTGTTCAATTTTGGAACGAACTTGCTCATGCATAGACTTGATTTCTTTTGCGCGCACCTCGGCATCATTGCTGAACTTGTTTGGTGAGGGAATGGGAGTGAGATCAATAGGAGTGCACGGATTGAATCCATACACCACTTCAAAAGGACTCAAACCTGTTGTCTTGCTAGGCACACGATTGTAAGCAAACTCCGCATGAGGAAGCATCTCTTCCCATTGCTTGGGACGTTTAGTAGCCAAAGACCGCAGCAAGGATCCCAAAGTTCTATTAGTCACTTCGGTTTGACCATCTGTTTGAGGATGACTTGAAGTGCTAAAGTTCAATTTCGTGCCCATCTTCCTCCATAATGTAAGCCAAAAATGACTTAGAAATTTTGGATCACGATCACTCACCATGGATTTAGGTACACCATGTAAACGAACAATCTCATTGAAAAACAAGTTAGCAACATGAGTAGCATCATAAGTTGTATGACAAGCAATAAAATGGGCCATTTTAGAAAATCGGTCCACAACAACCATTATAGAATCTTTCTTTCGTTGGGTGATAGGAAGTCCCACAACGAAATCAAGACTAATATCTTCCCATGGTGCTTGTGGAATAGGTAAGGGCAAAAGATAGCCTTGAGGTAGACTATGACTCTTGGCCTTTTGACATATCACGCATCTTTTCACAATGAACTCCACATCACGGACCAACCTAGGCCAATGAAAGTATTCTTGGATAAGAAGAGTAGTCTTCTCTATGCCAAAGTGTCCCGCCATTCCTCCTTCATGAAACTCTTTGATAAGAGATTCTCTTAGGCTTGATCTTGGAATGCACAACCTGTTTCCTTTGAACAAATAGCCATCTAAAATGTAATAATCTTTGTAAGCATGATTAGAACATTTTAAAAACAAATCACCAAAGTCATGATCATTGTGGTAACTTGCTTTTACATCATCAACACTAATCACCCTTGCTTTGAAAGAATTCAAGAGTGTATATCTCCTTGAAAGCGCATCAGCTCCTTTGTTCATGGCGCCTCTCCTATGCTTGATCACGAAATGAAAAGCTTGCAAATACTCCACCCATTTGGCATGGCGAGGTTGGAGTTTTTGTTGGCTTTGAAGATATTTGAGGGCTTCATGATCCGAATGAAGGATGAACTCCTTGGAAATGAGGTAATGTCTCCAATGGTCCAAAGCACGAACAAGAGCAAAGAACTCCTTATCATAGGTGCTATACTTCCGTTGTGCTTCATTGAGTTTTTCACTAAAGTAGGCAAGGGGACGCCCAACTTGTGACAAAACAGCACCAATACCAACTCCACTAGCATCGCACTCAACTTCAAAAACTTCATCAAAGTTAGGCAAAGCAAGAATAGGTGCACTAGTAAGTTGATGTTTTACCTCATCAAAGGCCTTTTGAGCCTTATCATTCCAAACTAACTTCTGATTTTTAGTTAGTTCCGTGATAGGTGCCATGAGAGTGCTAAAGTTCCGTACAAATCTTCTATAGAAAGAAGCAAGTCCATGAAAGCTTCGAACTTGTTGGACGGTTTGTGGTGTAGGCCACTCACGAATTGCAGCAACTTTCTTTTCATCAACTTCAATGCCTTGTGATGAAACTTTAAAGCCAAGAAAAATAACTTGGGAAGTGAAGAAATGACACTTCTCTAAGTTACCATACAACTTTTCACGTTCAAGGGCTTCAAAAACCTGTTGCAAATGCATAGAATGCTCTTCTTCCTCCCTACTATACACCAAGATATCATCAAAATAAACTACAACAAATTTACCCATGAAAGGTTGCATAACCTGATTCATAAGGCGCATAAATGTGGATGGTGCATTAGACAAACCAAATGGCATCACAAGCCATTCATAGAGGCCCTCCTTTGTCTTGAAAGCGGTTTTCCATTCATCTCCTTCGAAAATTCGAATTTGATGATAGCCACTTCTCAAATCAATTTTAGAGAACACTTTAGAACCATGCAAATCATCAAGTAAATCATTCAACCTTGGAATAGGAAACCGGTACTTGATAGTGATTTTATTGATTGACCTACTATCAACACACATTCTCCATTCTCCATTCTTCTTAGGCACAATCAAAGTAGGACAAGCACATGGACTAAGAGACTTACGAATAAGACCCTTGGATAGTAATTCTTCCACTTGCCTCCTAATCTCTTCGGTTTCTTTTGGGGTGGTTCTATAGGCTGGTTTGTTTGGGAGCATTGATCCGGGAACAAGATCAATTTTGTGTTGTATGTCACGTTTTGGGGGTAAGCCATGGGGAATGTCTTCGGGGAAAACATGGGAAAAGGTTTTGAGAAGAGGGGTGAGGAGTGGGTGTGGCTCTTCTTGTGACGGTTTGGAAGGGACATCAAGTTGGCTTAAAATGAATGGTTTGTGAGCTTTATACTCATGCAATTCTGATTTTATGAGAGTGGTAAGGTAAGTAGGGGGTGTGGATATGGGGTGATCGTTTTTGAGGTTTAGGGGGGTAAGAAGTATTTTCCGTCCATCCTTAGTGAAGGAATATGTGTTTTTATACCCATCATGCATCACACGCCTATCAAATAACCAAGGTCTACCAAGTAAAATATGACATGCATCCATAGGTATAACATCACACCACAATTCTTCTTCATAAGTTTTACCAATGCTAAATGATAACAAGACTTGTTGTGTTACTTGAATCCCTTTACCATGATTTAGCCATTGAATCACATAAGGTTTAGGGTGAGGAACGGTTTTAAGTTTCAGTTTGTCTATCATTACTTGTGAAGCTACATTGGTACAACTACCTCCATCAATAATCAATGAACATACCTTTCCACCAATGGTGCAACGAGTGTGAAAGATTGACTCACGTTGCAAACTTCCTTCTTTGCCAACCATATTGCTAAGTGTGCGTCGAACCACCAAGCATTCTTGCAAATATTGCATTCGTTGCTCCATATCTTCTTTCTCTTGTGCAACCTTATTGACATATTCTTGCCAATTAGGGGGTGGGATGTCGGCCATGGTTTGTGTTTGGGTATGTGTTTGGGGTATTGTGTTTGGGTATTTGTTTGCTAGACCCCCTCCTTCTAGCGCCAAATGTTGTATATTTGGAGTAACACTCGAAATACACAAGGGATAAACCAAGGGATAGATAAGGCTAAAGAACCAAAGGCTTCTTAGATACAGTCACACCACTAAGAAACGTTTTGGATTCCTAAGATCACAAGCCAACTAGTAGCCTAAACTAGCTAACTAAGCAAAGGAAACGAAATTCCAAATCCAAGAATTTCAGGTTTTTGTTTCTAATCCAAGAAACGAATGTAAGACAAGTTTTTTTTGTTCGAAATAATCTGATTTTTTCATTCACATTTGCTTGCTATTTATAGTGAACAAGCATCCTTAAGTACAAGCTAACTTAAGTGACTTTTCAGCTCACTTGTTACACGCCTAAAGCTAAGTACAATTCACCTTTTGTTGTCTAGATACATTAATAAAAGAAGCCTTACTTAACTAGATACATCAAAGAGAAAATGGTGGTTTGTAACCTCCAAATAAAATCAGAAATAAGAGAGTATAACTCCCCCTTGATTCACGCCCAACAAGCAGCAACTTGGAGGTGTAACAGCTCCCCTTTTCACGCCCAATTCAAGCAGCAAGTGAAGTGTAACTCCTCCTTGTTTCAAGCCTTGAATTAAGCTTGAATGTATGTGGTCAAGGATGTACTTGGACGCCTCTTGAATGTACCAGTTGCTGGCTGAAGTAAACGGCCACTTGAAGACTCAATTGAAAGCTTGTAACTCCTTATTGATGCTGATTGTAACACCCAAGTTAAAGCCTTGAAATTCCTTTGAAAAGAATTTCGGATTCCATGCTTCGTTCACATGCCTTCTTGATGTATCTTGCACTTGTACTTTGTGTGAATATTTTCGAACTATAATCAGCTAAAAATAACTAAGAAAAATATAACTAATTTGCAAACTTAAAATAAGACTAAAGTTTACAATTTATTCAAAGCATAAAAAGAACTAGAATAAACTAGTTAATAAGAACAACAAGAAATTCAAGGGGTTGAATATCTTGCTGCCCAAGGATAGAATGCATAGCACCAAAACATGATGCTACATCTTGAACCAAAGAAATGTCCATAACCAAGTTGTTAGGCTTGGCTACAACATTCATTCAACTCAAAAATCTTTGTTTGAATGTGTTTGACTTTCATTTGATTCAAGAAGACTTGTCTGAATGTTTTTGAGTTTCATTTAAAACAATTAGCTTCGTTGAATTCGTTTTACCTTTATTCGATTAAAAAATCTTTGTTTGAATGTGTTTGACTTTTATTTGATTCAAAAAGCATTGTTTGAATGTCTTTGATTTTTCTTTGATTTCAAAAGCTTTGTTTAAATGTGTTTGAATTTCATTTGATTCAATTAGCTTCGTGGAATGCATTTGACTTTTATTGGATTCAAAACGTTTTGTTTGAATGTGTTGGACTTTCATATGATTCTTAAAGCTTTGTTTGAATGTGTTTTATACATTTGATTCAAAATGCTTTGTTTAAATATGTTTGAATGTGTTTTACTTTCATTTGATTCAAAAAGCTTAGTTTAAATGTGTTTTAATTTCATTTTATTAAAAAAGCTATGTTTGAATGTATTTGACTCTCATTTCATTGAAAAAGATTTGTTTTAATGTGTTAAATTAAACTTTCATTTCATTTAAAAAGCTTTGTTTGAATATGTCTGAATGTGTTTGACTTTCATTTTATTCAAAAAGCTTAGTTTAAATATTTTTTTATTTCATTTCATTCAAAAAGCTTTGTTTGAATGTATTTGACTCTCTTTTGATTGAAAAAGCTTTATTTTAATATGTTTAACTTTCTTTCATTTGAAAAACTTTGTTTGAATACACTTGACTTTTATTCGATTCATAAAGCTTTGTTTGAATGTGTTTGACTTTCATTTGATTCAAAACGCTTTGTTTGAGTGCGTTTGACTTTAATTTGATTCAATGAGCTTCGTTGAAAGCATTTGACTTTCATTCTATTCAAAAAGTTTTGTTTGATATGTTTGACTTTCATTTGATTTAATAAGCATTGTATGAATGTGGTTGACTTTCATTTGATCCAAATATTTGTTTGAATGTATTTTACTTTAATTTGATTCAATTGGCTTCACTTAGTGCATTTGACTTTCATTCAACTCAAAAATCTTTGTTTGAATGTGTTTGACTTTCATTTGATTCAAGAAGACTTCTCTGAATGTTTTTGAGTTTCATTTAAAACAATTAGCTTCGTTGAATTCGTTTGACCTTTATTCGATTAAAAAATCTTTGTTTGAATGTGTTTGACTTTTATTTGATTCAAAAAGCATTGTTTGAATGTCTTTGAATTTTCTTTGATTTCAAAAGCTTTGTTTAAATGTGTTTGAATTTCATTTGATTCAATTAGCTTCGTGGAATGCATTTGACTTTTATTGGATTCAAAACGTTTTGTTTGAATGTGTTGGACTTTCATATGATTCTTAAAGCTTTGTTTGAATGTGTTTTATACATTTGATTCAAAATGCTTTGTTTAAATATGTTTGAATGTGTTTTACTTTCATTTGATTCAAAAAGCTTAGTTTAAATGTGTTTTAATTTCATTTTATTCAAAAAGCTTTGTTTGAATGTATTTGACTCTCATTTCATTGAAAAAGATTTGTTTTAATGTGTTAAATTAAACTTTCATTTCATTTAAAAAGCTTTGTTTGAATATGTTTGAATGTGTTTGACTTTCATTTTATTCAAAAAGCTTAGTTTAAATGTTTTTTTATTTCATTTCATTCAAAAAGCTTTGTTTGAATGTATTTGACTCTCTTTTGATTGAAAAAGCTTTATTTTAATATGTTTAACTTTCTTTCATTTGAAAAACTTTGTTTGAATACACTTGACTTTTATTCGATTCAAAAAGCTTTGTTTGAATGTGTTTGACTTTCATTTGATTCAAAACGCTTTGTTTGAGTGCGTTTGACTTTAATTTGATTCAATGAGCTTCGTTGAAAGCATTTGACTTTCATTCTATTCAAAAAGTTTTGTTTGATATGTTTGACTTTCATTTGATTTAATAAGCATTGTATGAATGTGGTTGACTTTCATTTGATCCAAATATTTGTTTGAATGTATTTTACTTTAATTTGATTCAATTGGCTTCACTTAGTGCATTTGACTTTCATTCAACTCAAAAATCTTTGTTTGAATGTGTTTGACTTTCATTTGATTCAAGAAGACTTGTCTGAATGTTTTTGAGTTTCATTTAAAACAATTAGCTTCGTTGAATTCGTTTGACCTTTATTCGATTAAAAAATCTTTGTTTGAATGTGTTTGACTTTTATTTGATTCAAAAAGCATTGTTTGAATGTCTTTGATTTTTCTTTGATTTCAAAAGCTTTGTTTAAATGTGTTTGAATTTCATTTGATTCAATTAGCTTCGTGGAATGCATTTGACTTTTATTGGATTCAAAACGTTTTGTTTGAATGTGTTGGACTTTCATATGATTCTTAAAGCTTTGTTTGAATGTGTTTTATACATTTGATTCAAAATGCTTTGTTTAAATATGTTTGAATGTGTTTTACTTTCATTTGATTCAAAAAGCTTAGTTTAAATGTGTTTTAATTTCATTTTATTAAAAAAGCTATGTTTGAATGTATTTGACTCTCATTTCATTGAAAAAGATTTGTTTTAATGTGTTAAATTAAACTTTCATTTCATTTAAAAAGCTTTGTTTGAATATGTCTGAATGTGTTTGACTTTCATTTTATTCAAAAAGCTTAGTTTAAATATTTTTTTATTTCATTTCATTCAAAAAGCTTTGTTTGAATGTATTTGACTCTCTTTTGATTGAAAAAGCTTTATTTTAATATGTTTAACTTTCTTTCATTTGAAAAACTTTGTTTGAATACACTTGACTTTTATTCGATTCAAAAAGCTTTGTTTGAATGTGTTTGACTTTCATTTGATTCAAAACGCTTTGTTTGAGTGCGTTTGACTTTAATTTGATTCAATGAGCTTCGTTGAAAGCATTTGACTTTCATTCTATTCAAAAAGTTTTGTTTGATATGTTTGACTTTCATTTGATTTAATAAGCATTGTATGAATGTGGTTGACTTTCATTTGATCCAAATATTTGTTTGAATGTATTTTACTTTAATTTGATTCAATTGGCTTCACTTAGTGCATTTGACTTTCATTCAACTCAAAAATCTTTGTTTGAATGTGTTTGACTTTCATTTGATTCAAGAAGACTTGTCTGAATGTTTTTGAGTTTCATTTAAAACAATTAGCTTCGTTGAATTCGTTTGACCTTTATTCGATTAAAAAATCTTTGTTTGAATGTGTTTGACTTTTATTTGATTCAAAAAGCATTGTTTGAATGTCTTTGAATTTTCTTTGATTTCAAAAGCTTTGTTTAAATGTGTTTGAATTTCATTTGATTCAATTAGCTTCGTGGAATGCATTTGACTTTTATTGGATTCAAAACGTTTTGTTTGAATGTGTTGGACTTTCATATGATTCTTAAAGCTTTGTTTGAATGTGTTTTATATATTTGATTCAAAATGCTTTGTTTAAATATGTTTGAATGTGTTTTACTTTCATTTGATTCAAAAAGCTTAGTTTAAATGTGTTTTAATTTCATTTTATTAAAAAAGCTATGTTTGAATGTATTTGACTCTCATTTCATTGAAAAAGATTTGTTTTAATGTGTTAAATTAAACTTTCATTTCATTTAAAAAGCTTTGTTTGAATATGTCTGAATGTGTTTGACTTTCATTTTATTCAAAAAGCTTAGTTTAAATGTTTTTTTATTTCATTTCATTCAAAAAGCTTTGTTTGAATGTATTTGACTCTCTTTTGATTGAAAAAGCTTTATTTTAATATGTTTAACTTTCTTTCATTTGAAAAACTTTGTTTGAATACACTTGACTTTTATTCGATTCAAAAAGCTTTGTTTGAATGTGTTTGACTTTCATTTGATTCAAAACGCTTTGTTTGAGTGCGTTTGACTTTAATTTGATTCAATGAGCTTCGTTGAAAGCATTTGACTTTCATTCTATTCAAAAAGTTTTGTTTGATATGTTTGACTTTCATTTGATTTAATAAGCATTGTATGAATGTGGTTGACTTTCATTTGATCCAAATATTTGTTTGAATGTATTTTACTTTAATTTGATTCAATTGGCTTCACTTAGTGCATTTGACTTTCATTCAACTCAAAAATCTTTGTTTGAATGTGTTTGACTTTCATTTGATTCAAGAAGACTTCTCTGAATGTTTTTGAGTTTCATTTAAAACAATTAGCTTCGTTGAATTCGTTTGACCTTTATTCGATTAAAAAATCTTTGTTTGAATGTGTTTGACTTTTATTTGATTCAAAAAGCATTGTTTGAATGTCTTTGAATTTTCTTTGATTTCAAAAGCTTTGTTTAAATGTGTTTGAATTTCATTTGATTCAATTAGCTTCGTGGAATGCATTTGACTTTTATTGGATTCAAAACGTTTTGTTTGAATGTGTTGGACTTTCATATGATTCTTAAAGCTTTGTTTGAATGTGTTTTATACATTTGATTCAAAATGCTTTGTTTAAATATGTTTAAATGTGTTTTACTTTCATTTGATTCAAAAAGCTTAGTTTAAATGTGTTTTAATTTCATTTTATTCAAAAAGCTTTGTTTGAATGTATTTGACTCTCATTTCATTGAAAAAGATTTGTTTTAATGTGTTAAATTAAACTTTCATTTCATTTAAAAAGCTTTGTTTGAATATGTTTGAATGTGTTTGACTTTCATTTTATTCAAAAAGCTTAGTTTAAATGTTTTTTTATTTCATTTCATTCAAAAAGCTTTGTTTGAATGTATTTGACTCTCTTTTGATTGAAAAAGCTTTATTTTAATATGTTTAACTTTCTTTCATTTGAAAAACTTTGTTTGAATACACTTGACTTTTATTCGATTCAAAAAGCTTTGTTTGAATGTGTTTGACTTTCATTTGATTCAAAACGCTTTGTTTGAGTGCGTTTGACTTTAATTTGATTCAATGAGCTTCGTTGAAAGCATTTGACTTTCATTCTATTCAAAAAGTTTTGTTTGATATGTTTGACTTTCATTTGATTTAATAAGCATTGTATGAATGTGGTTGACTTTCATTTGATCCAAATATTTGTTTGAATGTATTTTACTTTAATTTGATTCAATTGGCTTCACTTAGTGCATTTGACTTTCATTCAACTCAAAAATCTTTGTTTGAATGTGTTTGACTTTCATTTGATTCAAGAAGACTTGTCTGAATGTTTTTGTGTTTCATTTAAAACAATTAGCTTCGTTGAATTCGTTTGACCTTTATTCGATTAAAAAATCTTTGTTTGAATGTGTTTGACTTTTATTTGATTCAAAAAGCATTGTTTGAATGTCTTTGATTTTTCTTTGATTTCAAAAGCTTTGTTTAAATGTGTTTGAATTTCATTTGATTCAATTAGCTTCGTGGAATGCATTTGACTTTTATTGGATTCAAAACGTTTTGTTTGAATGTGTTGGACTTTCATATGATTCTTAAAGCTTTGTTTGAATGTGTTTTATACATTTGATTCAAAATGCTTTGTTTAAATATGTTTGAATGTGTTTTACTTTCATTTGATTCAAAAAGCTTAGTTTAAATGTGTTTTAATTTCATTTTATTAAAAAAGCTATGTTTGAATGTATTTGACTCTCATTTCATTGAAAAAGATTTGTTTTAATGTGTTAAATTAAACTTTCATTTCATTTAAAAAGCTTTGTTTGAATATGTCTGAATGTGTTTGACTTTCATTTTATTCAAAAAGCTTAGTTTAAATGTTTTTTTTATTTCATTTCATTCAAAAAGCTTTGTTTGAATGTATTTGACTCTCTTTTGATTGGAAAAGCTTTATTTTAATATGTTTAACTTTCTTTCATTTGAAAAACTTTGTTTGAATACACTTGACTTTTATTCGATTCAAAAAGCTTTGTTTGAATGTGTTTGACTTTCATTTGATTCAAAACGCTTTGTTTGAGTGCGTTTGACTTTAATTTGATTCAATGAGCTTCGTTGAAAGCATTTGACTTTCATTCTATTCAAAAAGTTTTGTTTGATATGTTTGACTTTCATTTGATTTAATAAGCATTGTATGAATGTGGTTGACTTTCATTTGATCCAAATATTTGTTTGAATGTATTTTACTTTAATTTGATTCAATTGGCTTCACTTAGTGCATTTGACTTTCATTCAACTCAAAAATCTTTGTTTGAATGTGTTTGACTTTCATTTGATTCAAGAAGACTTCTCTGAATGTTTTTGAGTTTCATTTAAAACAATTAGCTTCGTTGAATTCGTTTGACCTTTATTCAATTAAAAAATCTTTGTTTGAATGTTTTTGACTTTTATTTGATTCAAAAAGCATTGTTTGAATGTCTTTGAATTTTCTTTGATTTCAAAAGCTTTGTTTAAATGTGTTTGAATTTCATTTGATTCAATTAGCTTCGTGGAATGCATTTGACTTTTATTGGATTCAAAACGTTTTGTTTGAATGTGTTGGACTTTCATATGATTCTTAAAGCTTTGTTTGAATGTGTTTTATACATTTGATTCAAAATGCTTTGTTTAAATATGTTTGAATGTGTTTTACTTTCATTTGATTCAAAAAGCTTAGTTTAAATGTGTTTTAATTTCATTTTATTCAAAAAGCTTTGTTTGAATGTATTTGACTCTCATTTCATTGAAAAAGATTTGTTTTAATGTGTTAAATTAAACTTTCATTTCATTTAAAAAGCTTTGTTTGAATATGTTTGAATGTGTTTGACTTTCATTTTATTCAAAAAGCTTAGTTTAAATGTTTTTTAATTTCATTTCATTCAAAAAGCTTTGTTTGAATGTATTTCACTCTCTTTTGATTGAAAAAGCTTTATTTTAATATGTTTAACTTTCTTTCATTTGAAAATCTTTGTTTGAATACACTTGACTTTTATTTGATTCAAAAAGCTTTGTTTGAATGTGTTTGACTTTCATTTGATTCAAAACGCTTTGTTTGAGTGCGTTTGACCTTAATTTGATTCAATGAGCTTCGTTGAAAGTATTTGACTTTCATTCTATTCAAAAAGCTTTGTTTGATATGTTTGACTTTCATTTGATTTAAAAAGCATTGTATGAATGTGGTTGACTTTCATTTGATTCAAAATATTTGTTTGAATGTGTTTTACTTTAATTTGATTTAATTGGCTTCACTTAGTGCATTTGACTTTCATTAAACTCAAAAATCTTTGTTTGAATGTGTTTGAATTTCATTTGATTCAAAAAGACTTGTCTGAATGTTTTTGAGTTTCATTTAAAACAATTAGCTTCGTTGAATTCGTTTGACTTTTATTCGATTAAAAAATCTTTGTTTGAATGTGTTTGACTTTTATTTGAATCAAAAAGCATTGTTTGAATGTCTTTGAATTTTCTTTGATTTCAAAAGCTTTTTTTAAATGTGTTTGAATTTCATTTTATTCAATTAGCTTCGTGGAATGCATTTGACTTTAATTGGATTCAAAACGTTTTGTTTGAATGTGTTGGACTTTCATATGATTCTTAAAGCTTTGTTTGAATGGGTTTTATACATTTGATTCAAAATGCTTTGTTTGAATATGTTTGAATGTGTTTGACTTTCAATTGATTCAAAAAGCTTAGTTTAAATGTGTTTTAATTTCATTTTATTCAAAAAGCTTTGTTTGAATGTATTTGACTCTCATTTCATTGAAAAAGATTTGTTTTAATGTGTTAAATTATACTTTCATTTCATTTAAAAAGCTTTGTTTGAATATGTTTGAATGTGTTTGACTTTCATTTCATTCAAAAAGTTTAGTTTAAATATTTTTAAATTTCATTTCATTCAAAAAGCTTTGTTTGAATGTATTTGACTCTCTTTTGATTGAAAAAGCTTTATTTTAATATGTTTAACTTTCTTTCATTTGAAAAACTTTGTTTGAATACACATGACTTTTATTCGATTCAAAAAGCTTTGTTTGAATGTGTTTGACTTCATTTGATTCAAAACGCTTTGTTTGAGTGCGTTTGACCTTAATTTGATTCACTAAGCTTTGTTGAAAGCATTTGACTTTCATTTGAGTCAAAAAGCTTTGTTTGATATGTTGGACTTTCATTTGATTTAAAAACCATTGTATGAATATGGTTGACTTTCATTTGATTCAAAATTTTTTTTTGAATGTGTTTTACTTTAATTTGATTTAATTGGCTTCACTTAGTGCATTTGACTTTCATTCGACTCAAAAATCTTTGTTTGAATGTGTTTGACTTTCATTTGATTCAAAAAGACTTGACTGAATGTTTTTGAGTTTCATTTAAAACAATTAGCTTTGTTGAATTCGTTTGACTTTTATTCGATTAAAAAATCTTTGTTTGAATGTGTTTGACTTTTATTTGATTCAAAAAGCATTGTTTGAATGTCTTTGAATTTTCTTTGATTTCGAAAGCTTTGTTTAAATGTGTTTGAATTTCATTTGATTCAATTAGCTTCGTGGAATGCATTTGACTTTCATTGGATTCAAAACGTTTTGTTTGAATGTGTTGGACTTTCATATGATTCTTAAAGCTTTGTTTGAATGTGTTTTATACATTTGATTCAAAATCCTTTGTTTGAATATGTTTGAATGTGTTTAACTTTCATTTGATTCAAAAAGCTTAGTTTAAATGTGTTTTAATTTCATTTTTTTCAAAAAGTTTTGTTTGAATGTATTTGACTCTCTTTTCATTGAAAAAGATTTGTTTTAATGTGTTAAATTAAACTTTCATTTCATTTAAAAAGCTTTGTTTGAATATGTTTGAATGTGTTTGACTTTCATTTTATTCAAAAAGCTTAGTTTAAATGTTTTTTAATTTCATTTCATTCAAAAAGCTTTGTTTGAATGTATTTCACTCTCTATTGATTGAAAAAGCTTTATTTTAATATGTTTAACTTTCTTTCATTTGAAAAACTTTGTTTGACTACATTTGACTTTTATTCGATTCAAAAAGATTTGTTTGAATTTGTTTGACTTTCATTTCATTCAAAACGCTTTGTTTGAGTGCGTTTGACTTTAATTTGATTCAATGAGCTTCGTTTAAAGCATTTGACTTTCATTCTATTCAAAAAGCATTGTATGAATGTGGTTGACTTTCATTTGATTCAAAATATTTGTTTGAATGTGTTTTACTTTAATTTGATTCAATTGGCTTCATTTAGTGCATTTGACTTTCATTCAACTCAAAAAGCTTTGTTTGAATGTGTTTGACTTTCATTTGATTGAAAAAGACTTGTCTGAATGTTATTGAGTTTCAATTAATACAATTAGCTTTGTTGAATTCGTTTGAATTTTATTCGATTAAAAAAGCTTTGTTTGAATGTGTTTGACTTTTATTTGATATAAAAAGCATTGTTTGAATGTCTTTGAATTTTTTTGATTTCAAAAGCTTTGTTTAAATGTGTTTGACTTTCATTTGATTCAATTAGCTTCGTTGAATGCATTTGACTTTCATTGGATTCAAAACGTTTTGTTTGAATGTGTTTGACTTTCTTATGATTCTTAAAGCTTTGTTTGAATGTGTCTGATTCATTTGATTTAAAAAGCTTTGTTTGAATATGTTTGAATGTGTTTGACTTTCATTTGATTTAATTTGCTTAGTTTAAATGTGTTTTAATTTCATTTTATTCAAAAATCTTTGTTTGAATGTATTTGACTCTCATTTCATTGAAAAAGATTTGTCTTAATGTGTTAAATTAAACTTTCATTTCATTTAAAAAGCTTTGTTTGAATATGTTTGAATGTGTTTGACTTTCATTTTATATAAAAAGCTTAGTTTAAATGTTTTTTTTAATTATATTTCATTCAAAAAGCTTTGTTTAAATGTATTTGACTCTCTTTTGATTGAAAAAGCTTTATTTTAATATGTTTAACTTTCTTTCATTTGAAAAACTTTGTTTGAATACACTTGACTTTTATTCGATTCAAAAAGCTTTGTTTGAATGTGTTTGACTTTCATTTGATTCAAAACGATTTGTTTGAGTGCGTTTGACCTTAATTTGATTCAATGAGCTTCGTTGAAAGCATTTGACTTTTATTCTATTCAAAAAGCTTTGTTTGATATGTTTGACTTTCATTTGATTTAAAAAGCATTGTATGAATGTGGTTGACTTTCATTTGATTAAAAATATTTGTTTAAATGTGTTTTACTTTCATTTTATTCAATTGGCTTCATTAAGTGCATTTGACTTTCATTCAACTCAAAAAGCTTTGTTTGAATGTGTTTGACTTTCATTTGATTCAAAAAGACTTGTCTGAATGTTTTTTAGTTTCATTTAATACAATTATCTTCGTAGAATTCGTTTGACTTTTATTCGATTAAAAAAGCTTTGTTTGAATGTGTTTGACTTTTATTTGATTCAAAAAGCATTGTTTGAATGTCTTTGAATTTTCTTTGATTTCAAAAGCTTTGTTTAAATGTGTTTGACTTTCATTTGATTCAATTAGCTTCGTTGAATGCATTTGACTTTCATTGGATTCAAAACGTTTTGTTTAAATGTGTTTGACTTTCATATGATTTTTAAAGCTTTGTTTGAATGTGTTTGATTCATTTGATTCAAAAAGCTTTGTTGGAATATGTTTGAATATGTTTGACTTTCATTTGATTCAAAAACCTTAGTTTAAATGTGTTTTAATTTCATTTTATTCAAAAAGCTTTGTTTGAATGTATTTAACTCTCATTTCATTGAAAAAGATTTGTTTTAATGTGTTAAATTATACTTTCATTTCATTTAAAAAGCTTTGTTTGAATATGTTTGACTTTCATTTTAATCAAAAAGCTTAGTTTAAATGTTTTTTAATTTCATTTCATTCAAAAAGCTTTGTTTGAATGTATTTGACTCTCATTTGATAGAAAAAGCTTTATTTTAATATGTTTAACTTTCTTTCATTTGAAAAACTTTGTTTGAATACACTTGACTTTTAATCGATTCAAAAAGCTTGGTTTGAACGTGTTTGACTTTCATTTGATTCAAAACACTTTGTTTAAGTGCGTTTGACTTTAATTTGATTCAATGAGCTTCGTTGAAAGCATTTGACTTTCATTCGATTCAAAAAGCTTTGTTTGATATGTTTGATTTTCTTTTGATTTAAAAAGCATTGTATGAATGTGGTTGACTTTCATTTGATTCAAAATATTTGTTTGAATGTGTTTTACTTTAATTTGATTCAATTGGCTTCATTTAGTGCATTTGACTTTCATTCAACTCAAAAAGCTTTGTTTGAATGTGTTTGACTTTTATTTGATTCAAAAAGACTTATCTGAATGTTTTTGAGTTTCATTTAATACAATTATCTTCGTTGAATTCGTTTGTCTTTTATTCGATTTAAAAAGCTTTGTTTGAATGTGTATGACTTTTATTTGATTCAAAAAGCATTGTTTTTATGTCTTTGAATTTTCTTTGATTTCAAAAGCTTTGTTTAAATGTGTTTGACTTTCATTTGATTCAATTAGATTCATTGAGTGCATTTGACTTTCATTGGATTCAAAACGTTTTTTTTGAATGTGTTTTACTTTCATATGATTCTTAAAGCTTTGTTTGAATGTGTTTGATTCATTTGATTCAAAAAGCTTTGTTTAAATATGTTTGAATGTGTTTGACTTTCATTTGATTCAAAAAGTTTAGTTTAAATGTGTTTTAATTTCATTTTATAAAAAAGATTTGTTTGAATGTATTTGACTCTCATTTCATTGAAAAAGATTTGTTTTAATGTGTTAAATTATACTTTCATTTCATTGAAAAAGATTTGTTTTAATTTGTTAAATTATACTTTCATTTCATTTAAAAAGCTTTGTTTGAATATGTTTGAATGTGTTTGACTTTCATTTTATTCAAAAAGTTTAGTTTAAATGTTTTTTAATTTCATTTCATTCAAAAAGCTTTGTTTGAATGTATTTGACTCTCTTTTGATTGAAAAAGCTTTATTTTAATATGTTTAACTTTCTTTCATTTGAAAAACTTTGTTTGAATACACTTGACTTTTATTAGATTCAAAAAGCTTGGTTTAAATGGGTTTGACTTTCATTTGATTCAAAACGCTTTGTTTGAGTGCGTTTGATTTTAATTTGATTCAATGAGCTTCGTTGAAAGCATTTGACTTTCATTCAATTTAAAAAGCTTTGTTTGATATGTTTGACTTTCATTTGATTCAAAATATTTGTTTGATTGTGTTTTACTTTAATTTGAATCAATTGGCTTCATTTAGTGCATTTGACTTTCATTCAACTCAAAAAGCTATGTTAGAATGTGTTTGACTTTCATTTGATTCAAAAAGACTTGTCTGAATGTTTTTGAGTTTCACTTAATATAATTATCTTCGTTGAATTCGTTTGACTTTTATTCGATTAAAAAAGCTTTGTTTAAATGTGTTTGACTTTTATTTGATTCAAAAAGTATTGTTTGAATGTCTTTGTATTATCTTTGATTTCAAAAGTTTTGTTTAAATGTGTTTGACTTTCATTTGATTCAATTAGCTTCATTGAGTGCATTTGCCTTTCATTGGATTCAAAACGTTTTGTTTGAATGTGTTTGACTTTCATATGATTCTTAAAGCTTTGTTTGAATGTGTTTGATTCATTTGATTTAAAAAGCTTTGTTTGAATATGTTTGAATGTGTTTGACTTTCAATTGTTTCAAAAAGGTTAGTTTAAATGTGTTTTAATTTCATATTATTCAAAAAGCTTTGTTTGAATGTATTTGACTATCTTTTCATTGTAAAATATTTGTTTTAATGTGTTAAATTAAACTTTCATTTCTGTTGTATATTTGGAGTAACACTCGAAATACACAAGGGATAAACCAAGGGATAGATAAGGCTAAAGAACCAAAAGCTTCTCAGATAAAGTCACACCACTAAGAAACGTTTTGGGTTCCTAAGATCACAAGCCAACTAGTAGCCTAAACTAGCTAACTAAGCAAAGGAAACGAAATTCCAAATCCAAGAATTTCAGGTTTTGTTTCTAATCCAAGAAACGAATGTAAGACAAGTCTTTTTTTTGTTTGCAATAATCTGATTTTTTCATTCACATTTGCTTGCTATTTATAGTGAACAAGCATCCTTAAGTACAAGCTAACTTAAGTGACTTTTCAGCTCACTTGTTACACGCCTAAAGCTAAGTACAATTCAGCTTTTGTTGTCTAGATACATTAATAAAAGAAGCCTTACTTAACTAGATACATCAAAGAGAAAATGGTGGTTTGTAACCTCCAAATAAAATCAGAAATAAGAGAGTATAACTCCCCCTTGATTCACGCCCAACAAGCAGCAACTTGGAGGTGTAACAGCTCCCCTTTTCACGCCCAATTCAAGCAGCAAGTGAAGTGTAACTCCTCCTTGTTTCAAGCCTTGAATTAAGCTTGAATGTATGTGGTCAAGGATGTACTTGGACGCCTCTTGAATGTACCAGTTGCTGGCTGAAGTAAACGGCCACTTGAAGACTCAATTGAAAGCTTGTAACTCCTTATTGATGCTGATTGTAACACCCAAGTTAAAGCCTTGAAATTCCTTTGAAAAGAATTTCGGATTCCATGCTTCGTTCACATGCCTTCTTGATGTATCTTGCACTTGTACTTTGTGTGAATATTTTCGAACTATAATCAGCTAAAAATAACTAAGAAAAATATAACTAATTTGCAAACTTAAAATAAGACTAAAGTTTACAATTTATTCAAAGCATAAAAAGAACTAGAATAAACTAGTTAATAAGAACAACAAGAAATTCAAGGGGTTGAATATCTTGCTGCCCAAGGATAGAATGCATAGCACCAAAACATGATGCTACATCTTGAACCAAAGAAATGTCCATAACCAAGTTGTTAGGCTTGGCTACAACAATTTCATTTAAAAAGCTTTGGTTGAATATGTTTCAATGTGTTTGACTTTTATTTTATTCAAAAAGCTTGGTTTAAATGTTTTTTAATTTCATTTCATTCAAAAAGCTTTGTTTGAATTTATTAGACTCTCATTTGATTGAAAAAGCTTTATTTTAATATTTTTAACTTTATTTTATTTGAAAAACTTTGTTCGAAAACACTTGACTTTTATTCGATTCAAAAAGCTTGGTTTGAATGTGTTTGACTTTCATTTGATTCAAAACGCTTTGTTTGAGTGCGTTTGACTTTAATTTGATTCAATGAGCTTCGTTGAAAGCATTTGACATTCATTCGATTCAAAAAGCTTTGTTTGATATGTTTGACTTTCATTTGATTTAAAAAGCATTGTATGAATGTGGTTGACTTTCATTTGATTCAAAATATTTGTTTGAATGTGTTTTACTTTTATTTGATTCAATTGGCTTCATTTAGTGCATTTTACTTTCATTCAACTCAAAAAGCTTTGTTTGAATGTGTTTGACTTTCATTTGATTCAAAAAGACTTGTCCGAATGTTTTTTAGTTTCATTTAATACAATTAGCTTCGTTGAATTCGTTTGACTTTTATTCGATTAAAAAAGCTTTGTCCGAATGTGTTTGACTTTTATTTGATTCAAAAAGCATTGTTTGAATGTGTTTGAATTTTCTTTGATTTCGAAAGCTTTGTTTAAATGTGTTTGACTTTCATTTATTCAATTAGCTTCGTTAAATGCGTTTGACTTTCATTGGATTCAAAACGTTTTCTTTGAATGTGTTTGACTTTCATATGATTCTTAAAGCTTTGTTTGAGTGTGTCTGATTCATTTGATTCAAAATTCTTTGTTTGAATATGTTTGAATGTGTTTGACTTTCATTTGATTCAAAAAGCTTAGTTTAAATGTGTTTTAATTTCATTTTATTCAAAAAGTTTTGTTTGAATGTATTTGACTCTCATTTAATTGAAAAAGATTTGTTTTAATGTGTTAGATTAAACTTTCATTTCATTTAAAAAGCTTTGTTTGAATATGTTTGAATGTGTTTGACTTTCATTTTATTCAAAAAGCTTAGTTTAAATGTTTTTTAATTTCATTTCATTCAAAAAGCTTTGTTTGAATGTATTTGACTCTCTTTTGATTGAAAAAGCTTTATTTTAATTTGTTTAACTTTCTTTCATGTGAAAAACTTTGTTTGAATACACTTAACTTTTATTCGATTCAAAAAGCTTTGTTTGAATGTGTTTGACTTTCATTTGATTCAAAACGCTTTGTTTGAGTGCGTTTGACCTTAATTTGATTCAATGAGCTTCGTTGAAAGCATTTGACTTTCATTCTATTCAAAAACCTTTGTTTGATATGTTTGACTTTCATTTGATTTAAAAAGCATTGTATGAATGTGGTTGACTTTCATTTGATTCAAAATATTTGTTTAAATGTTTTTTTACTTTAATTTGATTCAATTGGCTTCATTTAGTGCATTTGACTTTCATTCAACTCTAAAAGCTTTGTTTGAATGTGTTTGACTTATTTGATTCAAAAAGACTTGTCTGAATGTTTTTGAGGTTCATTTAATACAATTATCTTCATTGAATTCGTTTGACTTTTATTCGATTAAAAAAGCTTTGTTTGAATGTGTTTGACTTTTATTTGATTCAAAAAGCATTGTTTGAATGTCTTTGAATTTTCTTTGATTTCAAAAGCTTTGTTTAAATGTGTTTGATTTTCATTTGATTCAATTAGCTTCGTTGAGTGCATTTGACTTTCATTGGATTCAAAACGTTTTGTTTGAATCTGTTGGGCTTTCATATGATTCTTAAAACTTTGTTTGAATGTGTTTGATTCATTTGATCCAAAAAGCTTTGTTCGAATATGTTTGAATATGTTTGACTTTCAATTGATTCAAAAAGCTTAGTTTAAATGTGTTTTAATTTCATATTATTCAAAAATGTATTTGACTCTCATTTCATTGTAAAAGATTTGTTTTAATGTGTTAAATTAAACTTTCATTTCTGTTGTAGCCAAGCCTAACAACTTGGTTATGGACATTTCGATGGTTCAAGACGTAGCATCATGTTTTGGTGCTATGCATTCTATCCTTGGGCAGCAAGATATTCAACCCCTTGAATTTCTTGTTGTTCTTATTAACTAGTTTATTCTAGTTCTTTTTATGCTTTGAATAAATTGTAAACTTTAGTCTTATTTTAAGTTTGCAAATTAGTTATATTTTTCTTAGTTATTTTTAGCTGATTATAGTTCGAAAATATAATGTCACATTCACACAAAGTACAAGTGCAAGATACATCAAGACGGCAGCCATTTAAGCTTGTGAACGAAGCATGGAATCCGAAATTCTTTTCAAAGGAATTTCAAGGCTTTAACTTGGGTGTTACAACCAGCATCATTAAGGAGTTACAAGCTTTCAATTGAGTCTTCAAGTGGCCGTTTACTTCAGCCAGCAACTGGTACATTCAAGAGGCGTCCAAGTACATCCTTGACCACATACATTCAAGCTTAATTCAAGGCTTGAAACAAGGAGGAGTTACACTTCACTTGCTGCTTGAATTGGGCGTGAAAAGGGGAGCTGTTACACCTCCAAGTTGCTGCTTTGTTGGGCGTGAATCAAGGGGGAGTTATACTCTCTTATTTCTGATTTTATTTGGAGGTTACAAACCACCATTTTCTCTTTGATGTATCTAGTTAAGTAAGGCTTCTTTTATTAATGTATCTAGACAACAAAAGCTGAATTGTACTTAGCTTTAGGCGTGTAACAAGTGAGCTGAAAAGTCACTTAAGTTAGCTTGTACTTAAGGATGCTTGTTCACTATAAATAGCAAGCAAATGTGAATGAAAAAATCAGATTATTGCAAACAAAAAAGACTTGTCTTACATTCGTTTCTTGGATTAGAAACAAAAACCTGAAATTCTTGGATTTGGAATTTCGTTTCCTTTGCTTAGTTAGCTAGTTTAGGCTACTAGTTGGCTTGTGATCTTAGGAATCCAAAACGTTTCTTAGTGGTGTGACTTTATCTAAGAAGCCTTTGGTTCTTTAGCCTTATCTATCCCTTGGTTTATCCCTTGTGTATTTCGAGTGTTACTCCAAATATACAACATTTGGCGCTAGAAGGAGGGGGGTCTAGCAAACAAATACCCAAACACAATACCCCAAACACATACCCAAACACAAACCATGGCCGACATCCCACCCCCTAATTGGCAAGAATATGTCAATAAGGTTGCACAAGAGAAAGAAGATATGGAGCAACGAATGCAATATTTGCAAGAATGCTTGGTGGTTCGACGCACACTTAGCAATATGGTTGGCAAAGAAGGAAGTTTGCAACGTGAGTCAATCTTTCACACTCGTTGCACCATTGGTGGAAAGGTATGTTCATTGATTATTGATGGAGGTAGTTGTACCAATGTAGCTTCACAAGTAATGATAGACAAACTGAAACTTAAAACCGTTCCTCACCCTAAACCTTATGTGATTCAATGGCTAAATCATGGTAAAGGGATTCAAGTAACACAACAAGTCTTGTTATCATTTAGCATTGGTAAAACTTATGAAGAAGAATTGTGGTGTGATGTTATACCTATGGATGCATGTCATATTTTACTTGGTAGACCTTGGTTATTTGATAGGCGTGTGATGCATGATGGGTATAAAAACACATATTCCTTCACTAAGGATGGACGGAAAATACTTCTTACCCCCCTAAACCTCAAAAACGATCACCCCATATCCACACCCCCTACTTACCTTACCACTCTCATAAAATCAGAATTGCATGAGTATAAAGCTCACAAACCATTCATTTTAAGCCAACTTGATGTCCCTTCCAAACCGTCACAAGAAGAGCCACACCCACTCCTCACCCCTCTTCTCAAAACCTTTTCCCATGTTTTCCCCGAAGACATTCCCCATGGCTTACCCCCAAAACGTGACATACAACACAAAATTGATCTTGTTCCCGGATCAATGCTCCCAAACAAACCAGCCTATAGAACCACCCCAAAAGAAACCGAAGAGATTAGGAGGCAAGTGGAAGAATTACTATCCAAGGGTCTTATTCGTAAGTCTCTTAGTCCATGTGCTTGTCCTACTTTGATTGTGCCTAAGAAGAATGGAGAATGGAGAATGTGTGTTGATAGTAGGTCAATCAATAAAATCACTATCAAGTACCGGTTTCCTATTCCAAGGTTGAATGATTTACTTGATGATTTGCATGGTTCTAAAGTGTTCTCTAAAATTGATTTGAGAAGTGGCTATCATCAAATTCGAATTTTCGAAGGAGATGAATGGAAAACCGCTTTCAAGACAAAGGAGGGCCTCTATGAATGGCTTGTGATGCCATTTGGTTTGTCTAATGCACCATCCACATTTATGCGCCTTATGAATCAGGTTATGCAACCTTTCATGGGTAAATTTGTTGTAGTTTATTTTGATGATATCTTGGTGTATAGTAGGGAGGAAGAAGAGCATTCTATGCATTTGCAACAGGTTTTTGAAGCCCTTGAACGTGAAAAGTTGTATGGTAACTTAGAGAAGTGTCATTTCTTCACTTCCCAAGTTATTTTTCTTGGCTTTAAAGTTTCATCACAAGGCATTGAAGTTGATGAAAAGAAAGTTGCTGCAATTCGTGAGTGGCCTACACCACAAACCGTCCAACAAGTTCGAAGCTTTCATGGACTTGCTTCTTTCTATAGAAGATTTGTACGGAACTTTAGCACTCTCATGGCACCTATCACGGAACTAACTAAAAATCAGAAGTTAGTTTGGAATGATAAGGCTCAAAAGGCCTTTGATGAGGTAAAACATCAACTTACTAGTGCACCTATTCTTGCTTTGCCTAACTTTGATGAAGTTTTTGAAGTTGAGTGCGATGCTAGTGGAGTTGGTATTGGTGCTGTTTTGTCACAAGTTGGGCGTCCCCTTGCCTACTTTAGTGAAAAACTCAATGAAGCACAACGGAAGTATAGCACCTATGATAAGGAGTTCTTTGCTCTTGTTCGTGCTTTGGATCATTGGAGACATTACCTCATTTCCAAGGAGTTCATCCTTCATTCGGATCATGAAGCCCTCAAATATCTTCAAAGCCAACAAAAACTCCAACCTCGCCATGCCAAATGGGTGGAGTATTTGCAAGCTTTTCATTTCGTGATCAAGCATAGGAGAGGCGCCATGAACAAAGGAGCTGATGCGCTTTCAAGGAGATATACACTCTTGAATTCTTTCAAAGCAAGGGTGATTAGTGTTGATGATGTAAAAGCAAGTTACCACAATGATCATGACTTTGGTGATTTGTTTTTAAAATGTTCTAATCATGCTTACAAAGATTATTACATTTTAGATGGCTATTTGTTCAAAGGAAACAGGTTGTGCATTCCAAGATCAAGCCTAAGAGAATCTCTTATCAAAGAGTTTCATGAAGGAGGAATGGCGGGACACTTTGGCATAGAGAAGACTACTCTTCTTATCCAAGAATACTTTCATTGGCCTAGGTTGGTCCGTGATGTGGAGTTCATTGTGAAAAGATGCGTGATATGTCAAAAGGCCAAGAGTCATAGTCTACCTCAAGGCTATCTTTTGCCCTTACCTATTCCACAAGCACCATGGGAAGATATTAGTCTTGATTTCGTTGTGGGACTTCCTATCACCCAACGAAAGAAAGATTCTATAATGGTTGTTGTGGACCGATTTTCTAAAATGGCCCATTTTATTGCTTGTCATACAACTTATGATGCTACTCATGTTGCTAACTTGTTTTTCAATGAGATTGTTCGTTTACATGGTGTACCTAAATCCATGGTGAGTGATCGTGATCCAAAATTTCTAAGTCATTTTTGGCTTACTTTATGGAGGAAGATGGGCACGAAATTGAACTTTAGCACTTCAAGTCATCCTCAAACAGTTGGTCAAACCGAAGTGACTAATAGAACTTTGGGATCCTTGCTGCGGTCTTTGGCTACTAAACGTCCCAAGCAATGGGAAGAGATGCTTTACTATGATGAGTTTGAAGAGTTGCCGAGTTTGAGGGCAAACTCTTTTCAAGAAGGGGGGAATGTTGTAGCCAAGCCTAACAACTTGGTTATGGACATTTCGATGGTTCAAGACGTAGCATCATGTTTTGGTGCTATGCATTCTATCCTTGGGCAGCAAGATATTCAACCCCTTGAATTTCTTGTTGTTCTTATTAACTAGTTTATTCTAGTTCTTTTTATGCTTTGAATAAATTGTAAACTTTAGTCTTATTTTAAGTTTGCAAATTAGTTATATTTTTCTTAGTTATTTTTAGCTGATTATAGTTCGAAAATATAATGTCACATTCACACAAAGTACAAGTGCAAGATACATCAAGACGGCAGCCATTTAAGCTTGTGAACGAAGCATGGAATCCGAAATTCTTTTCAAAGGAATTTCAAGGCTTTAACTTGGGTGTTACAACCAGCATCATTAAGGAGTTACAAGCTTTCAATTGAGTCTTCAAGTGGCCGTTTACTTCAGCCAGCAACTGGTACATTCAAGAGGCGTCCAAGTACATCCTTGACCACATACATTCAAGCTTAATTCAAGGCTTGAAACAAGGAGGAGTTACACTTCACTTGCTGCTTGAATTGGGCGTGAAAAGGGGAGCTGTTACACCTCCAAGTTGCTGCTTTGTTGGGCGTGAATCAAGGGGGAGTTATACTCTCTTATTTCTGATTTTATTTGGAGGTTACAAACCACCATTTTCTCTTTGATGTATCTAGTTAAGTAAGGCTTCTTTTATTAATGTATCTAGACAACAAAAGCTGAATTGTACTTAGCTTTAGGCGTGTAACAAGTGAGCTGAAAAGTCACTTAAGTTAGCTTGTACTTAAGGATGCTTGTTCACTATAAATAGCAAGCAAATGTGAATGAAAAAATCAGATTATTGCAAACAAAAAAGACTTGTCTTACATTCGTTTCTTGGATTAGAAACAAAAACCTGAAATTCTTGGATTTGGAATTTCGTTTCCTTTGCTTAGTTAGCTAGTTTAGGCTACTAGTTGGCTTGTGATCTTAGGAATCCAAAACGTTTCTTAGTGGTGTGACTTTATCTAAGAAGCCTTTGGTTCTTTAGCCTTATCTATCCCTTGGTTTATCCCTTGTGTATTTCGAGTGTTACTCCAAATATACAACAATTTCATTTAAAAAGCTTTGGTTGAATATGTTTGAATGTGTTTGACTTTCATTTCATTCTAAAAGCTTAGTTTAAATGTTTTTAAATTTCATTTCATTCAAAAAGCGTTGTTTGAATGTATTAGACTCTCATTTGATTGAAAAAGCTTTATGATTAGGGGATTTTGCTCCCACCAATCGGAATGCGCCACGTGGGCCAATCAGGTCCTGCCAAGTGTCCCCCAGTTGGAACTGTCAGGGCTTGCCACGTGGCACGCGCTTATTCGTCCACCTTGGACCTATTATGTCATGACATGTGGCATACTCCATGCCTAATGGAGAAACCGGCCACCCAGGCCCAACTTCCGAGGGAAGCCCAATCGGCCCTAGGTTAACCTAAACCTAGGATGGGCACGTTTCCCAAGGTTATAAATACCTCCCTTAATCCTCATTAAGGGGAATTACGAAAAAAAACACATTAATTACACACAGTAATAACCGGCTGATCTCGCTAACAAAGCAGATTACCTACATTAAACACTCTCACCTAGAGAGACCCAATCACTTTAATTTCCGCATTAATTACTCCTTAATCAAGTACTAACTTGACCGTTGGAGGCGGAGCTCCCAACACCAGGAGTCTCCGTTATTTTGCAGGTACAGCCGTCCGGTTCCAGTCTCGGAATTGTAACTCTCCCGCAGGACATCAGAAAACCCCGAAACACTTTATTTTAATATTTTTAACTTTATTTCATTTGAAAAATTTGTTCGAAAACACTTGACTTTTATTCGACTCAAAAAGCTTGGTTTGAATGTGTTTGACTTTCATTTGATTCAAAACGCTTTGTTTGAGTGCATTTGACATTAATTTCATTCAATGAGCGTCGTTGAAAGCATTTGACTTTCATTCGATTCAAAAAGCTTTGTTTGATATGTTTGACTTTCATTTGATTTAATAAGCATTGTATGAATGTGGTTGACTTTCATTTGATTCAAAATATCTGTTTGAATGTGTTTTACTTTAATTTGATTCAATTGGCTTCATTTAGTGCATTTTACTTGATTCAACTCAAAAAGCTTTGTTTGAATGTGTTTGACTTTCATTTGATTCAAAAAGACTTGTCTGAATGTTTTTTAGTTTCATTTAATACAATTAGCTTCGTTGAATTCGTAAGACTTTTATTCGATTAAAAAAGCTTTGTTTGAATGTGTTTGACTTTTATTTGATTCAAAAAGCATTGTTTGAATGTCTTTGAATTTTCTTTGATTTCGAAAGCTTTGTTTAATTGTGTTTGACTTTCATTAATTCAATTAGCTTCGTTAAATGCGTTTGACTTTCATTGGATTTAAAACGTTTTACTTTCATTGGATTCAATTAGCTTCATTTAGTGCATTTTACTTTCATTCAACTCAAAAAGCTTTGTTTGAATGTGTTTGACTTTCATTTGATTGAAAAAGACTTGTCTGAATGTTATTGAGTTTCATTTAATACAATTAGCTTTGTTGAATTCGTTTGAATTTTATTCGATTAAAAAAGCTTTGTTTGAATGTGTTTGACTTTTATTTGATATAAAAAGCATTGTTTGAATGTCTTTGAATTTTTTTGATTTCAAAAGCTTTGTTTAAATGTGTTTGACTTTCATTTGATTCAATTAGCTTCGTTGAATGCATTTGACTTTCATTGGATTCAAAACGTTTTGTTTGAATGTGTTTGACTTTCTTATGATTCTTAAAGCTTTGTTTGAATGTGTCTGATTCATTTGATTTAAAAAGCTTTGTTGGAATATGTTTGAATATGTTTGACTTTCATTTGATTCAAAAACCTTAGTTTAAATGTGTTTTAATTTCATTTTATTCAAAAAGCTTTGTTTGAATGTATTTAACTCTCATTTCATTGTAAAAGATTTGTTTTACTATGTTAAATTAAACTTTCATTTCATTTAAAAAGCTTTGTTTGAATATGTTTGAATGTGTTTGACTTTCATTTTATTCAAAAAGCTTAGTTTAAATGTTTTTTAATTTCATTTCATTCAAAAAGCTTTGTTTGAATGTATTTGACTCTCATTTGATTGAAAAAGCTTTATTTTAATATTTTTAACTTTATTTCATTTGAAAAACTTTGTTTGAATACACTTGACTTTTATTCGATTCAAAAAACTTTGTTTGTATGTGTTTGACTTTCATTTGATTCAAAACGCTTTGTTTGAGTGCGTTTGACTTTAATTTGATTAAATGAGCTTCGTTGAAATCATTTGACTTTCATTCTATTCAAAAAGTTTTGTTTGATATGTTTGACTTTCATTTGATTTAAAAAGCATTGTATGAATGTGGTTGACTTTCATTTGATTCAAAATATTTGTTTGAATGTGTTTTACTTTAATTTGATTCAAAAGCTTTGTTTGAATATGTTTGAATGTGTTTGACTTTCATTTGATTTAAAAAGCTTAGTTTAAATGTGTTTTAATTTCATTTTATTCAAAAATCTTTGTTTGAATGTATTTGACTCTCATTTCGTTGAAAAAGATTTGTCTTAATGTGTTAAATTAAACTTTCATTTCATTTAAAAAGCTTTGTTTGAATATGTTTGAATGTGTTTGACTTTCATTTTATATAAAAAGCTTAGTTTAAATGTTTTTTTAATTATATTTCATTCAAAAAGCTTTGTTTAAATGTATTTGACTCTCTTTTGATTGAAAAAGCTTTATTTTAATATGTTTAACTTTCTTTCATTTGAAAAACTTTGTTTGAATACACTTGACTTTTATTCGATTCAAAAAGCTTTGTTTGAATGTGTTTGACTTTCATTTGATTCAAAACGATTTGTTTGAGTGCGTTTGACCTTAATTTGATTCAATGAGCTTCGTTGAAAGCATTTGACTTTTATTCTATTCAAAAAGCTTTGTTTGATATGTTTGACTTTCATTTGATTTAAAAAGCATTGTATGAATGTGGTTGACTTTCATTCGATTAAAAATATTTGTTTAAATGTGTTTTACTTTCATTTTATTCAATTGGCTTCATTAAGTGCATTTGACTTTCATTCAACTCAAAAAGCTTTGTTTGAATGTGTTTGACTTTCATTTGATTCAAAAAGACTTGTCTGAATGTTTTTTAGTTTCATTTAATACAATTATCTTCGTTGAATTCGTTTGACCTTTATTCGATTAAAAAAGCTTTGTTTGAATGTGTTTGACTTTTATTTGATTCAAAAAGCATTGTTTGAATGTCTTTGAATTTTCTTTGATTTCAAAAGCTTTGTTTAAATGTGTTTGACTTTCATTTGATTCAATTAGCTTCGTTGAATGCATTTGACTTTCATTGGATTCAAAACGTTTTGTTTAAATGTGTTTGACTTTCATATGATTTTTAAAGCTTTGTTTGAATGTGTTTGATTCATTTGATTTAAAAAGCTTTGTTGGAATATGTTTGAATATGTTTGACTTTCATTTGATTCAAAAACCTTAGTTTAAATGTGTTTTAATTTCATTTTATTCAAAAAGCTTTGTTTGAATGTATTTAACTCTCATTTCATTGAAAAAGATTTGTTTTAATGTGTTAAATTATACTTTCATTTCATTTAAAAAGCTTTGTTTGAATATGTTTGACTTTCATTTTAATCAAAAAGCTTAGTTTAAATGTTTTTTAATTTCATTTCATTCAAAAAGCTTTGTTTGAATGTATTTGACTCTCATTTGATAGAAAAAGCTTTATTTTAATATGTTTAACTTTCTTTCATTTGAAAAACTTTGTTTGAATACACTTGACTTTTAATCGATTCAAAAAGCTTGGTTTGAATGTGTTTGACTTTCATTTGATTCAAAACACTTTGTTTAAGTGCGTTTGACTTTAATTTGATTCAATGAGCTTCGTTGAAAGCATTTGACTTTCATTCGATTCAAAAAGCTTTGTTTGATATGTTTGGTTTTCTTTTGATTTAAAAAGCATTGTATGAATGTGGTTGACTTTCATTTGATTCAAAATATTTGTTTGAATGTGTTTTACTTTAATTTGATTCAATTGGCTTCATTTAGTGCATTTGACTTTCATTCAACTCAAAAAGCTTTGTTTGAATGTGTTTGACTTTTATTTGATTCAAAAAGACTTATCTGAATGTTTTTGAGTTTCATTTAATACAATTATCTTCGTTGAATTCGTTTGTCTTTTATTCAATTTAAAAAGCTTTGTTTGAATGTGTTTGACTTTTATTTGATTCAAAAAGCATTGTTTTTATGTCTTTGAATTTTCTTTGATTTCAAAAGCTTTGTTTAAATGTGTTTGACTTTCATTTGATTCAATTAGATTCATTGAGTGCATTTGACTTTCATTGGATTCAAAACGTTTTTTTTGAATGTGTTTTACTTTCATATGATTCTTAAAGCTTTGTTTGAATGTGTTTGATTCATTTGATTCAAAAAGCTTTGTTTAAATATGTTTGAATGTGTTTGACTTTCATTTGATTCAAAAAGTTTAGTTTAAATGTGTTTTAATTTCATTTTATTAAAAAAGCTTTGTTTGAATGTATTTGACTCTCATTTCATTGAAAAAGATTTGTTTTAATGTGTTAAATTATACTTTCATTTCATTGAAAAAGATTTGTTTTAATTTGTTAAATTATACTTTCATTTCATTTAAAAAGATTTGTTTGAATATGTTTGAATGTGTTTGACTTTCATTTTATTCAAAAAGTTTAGTTTAAATGTTTTTTAATTTCATTTCATTCAAAAAGCTTTGTTTGAATGTATTTGACTCTCTTTTGATTGAAAAAGCTTTATTTTAATATGTTTAACTTTATTTCATTTGAAAAACTTTGTTTGAATACACTTGACTTTTATTAGATTCAAAAAGCTTGGTTTGAATGTGTTTGACTTTCATTTGATTCAAAACGCTTTGTTTGAGTGCGTTTGATTTTAATTTGATTTAATGAGCTTTGTTGAAAGCATTTGACTTTCATTCAATTTAAAAAGCTTTGTTTGATATGTTTGACTTTCATTTGATTTAAAAAGCATTGTATGAATGTGGTTGACTTTCATTTGATTCAAAATATTTGTTTGATTGTGTTTTACTTTAATTTGATTCAATTGGCTTCATTTAGTGCATTTGACTTTCATTCAACTCAAAAAGCTATGTTAGAATGTGTTTGACTTTCATTTGATTCAAAAAGACTTGTCTGAATGTTTTTGAGTTTCACTTAATATAATTATCTTCGTTGAATTCGTTTGACTTTTATTCGATTAAAAAAGCTTTCTTTAAATGTGTTTGACTTTTATTTGATTCAAAAAGCATTGTTTGAATGTCTTTGTATTATCTTTGATTTCAAAAGTTTTGTTTAAATGTGTTTGACTTTCATTTG
Source organism: Chenopodium quinoa (assembly GCF_001683475.1). NCBI lineage: Eukaryota > Viridiplantae > Streptophyta > Magnoliopsida > Caryophyllales > Amaranthaceae > Chenopodium > Chenopodium quinoa. The sequence continues at coordinate 79,143 of NW_018744965.1, read as the reverse complement.
ATTCAATTAGCTTCATTGAGTGCATTTGCCTTTCATTGGATTCAAAACGTTTTGTTTGAATGTGTTTGACTTTCATATGATTCTTAAAGCTTTGTTTGAATGTGTTTGATTCATTTGATTTAAAAAGCTTTGTTTGAATATGTTTGAATGTGTTTGACTTTCAATTGTTTCAAAAAGGTTAGTTTAAATGTGTTTTAATTTCATATTATTCAAAAAGCTTTGTTTGAATGTATTTGACTATCTTTTTATTGTAAAATATTTGTTTTAATGTGTTAAATTAAACTTCCATTTCATTTAAAAAGCTTTGGTTGAATATGTTTCAATGTGTTTGACTTTTATTTTATTCAAAAAGCTTGGTTTAAATGTTTTTTAATTTCATTTCATTCAAAAAGCTTTGTTTGAATTTATTAGACTCTCATTTGATTGTAAAAGCTTTATTTTAATATTTTTAACTTTATTTCATTTGAAAAACTTTGTTCGAAAACATTTGACTTTTATTCGATTCAAAAAGCTTGGTTTGAATGTGTTTGACTTTCATTTGATTCAAAACGCTTTGTTTGAGTGCGTTTGACTTTAATTTGATTCAATGAGCTTCGTTGAAAGCATTTGACATTCATTCGATTCAAAAAGCTTTGTTTGATATGTTTGACTTTCATTTGAATTAAAAAGCATTGTATGAATGTGGTTGACTTTCATTTGATTCAAAATATTTGTTTGAATGTGTTTTACTTTAATTTGATTCAATTGGCTTCATTTAGTGCATTTTACTTTCATTCAACTCAAAAAGCTTTGTTTGAATGTGTATGACTTTCATTTGATTCAAAAAGACTTGTCTGAATGTTTTTTAGTTTCATTTAATACAATTAGCTTCGTTGAATTCGTTTGACTTTTATTCGATTAAAAAAGCTTTGTCCGAATGTGTTTGACTTTTATTTGATTCAAAAAGCATTGTTTGAATGTGTTTGAATTTTCTTTGATTTCGAAAGCTTTGTTTAAATGTGTTTGACTTTCATTTATTCAATTAGCTTCGTTAAATGCGTTTGACTTTCATTGGATTCAAAACGTTTTCTTTGAATGTGTTTGACTTTCATATGATTCTTAAAGCTTTGTTTGAGTGTGTCTGATTCATTTGATTCAAAATGCTTTGTTTGAATATGTTTGAATGTGTTTGACTTTCATTTGATTCAAAAAGCTTAGTTTAAATGTGTTTTAATTTCATTTTTTTCAAAAAGTTTTGTTTGAATGTATTTGACTCTCATTTAATTGAAAAAGATTTGTTTTAATGTGTTAGATTAAACTTTCATTTCATTTAAAAAGCTTTCTTTGAATATGTTTGAATGTGTTTGACTTTCATTTTATTCAAAAAGCTTAGTTTAAATGTTTTTTAATTTCATTTCATTCAAAAAGCTTTGTTTGAATGTATTTGACTCTCTTTTGATTGAAAAAGCTTTATTTTAATTTGTTTAACTTTCTTTTATGTGAAAACCTTTGTTTGAATACACTTAAGTTTTATTCGATTCAAAAAGCTTTGTTTGAATGTGTTTGACTTTCATTTGATTCAAAACGCTTTGTTTGAGTGCGTTTGACTTTAATTTGATTCAATGAGCTTCGTTGAAAGCATTTGACATTCATTCGATTCAAAAAGCTTTGTTTGATATGTTTGACTTTCATTTGATTTAAAAAGCATTGTATGAATGTGGTTGACTTTCATTTGATTCAAAATATTTGTTTGAATGTGTTTTACTTTAATTTGATTCAATTGGCTTCATTTAGTGCATTTTACTTTCATTCAACTCAAAAAGCTTTGTTTGAATGTGTATGACTTTCATTTGATTCAAAAAGACTTGTCTGAATGTTTTTTAGTTTCATTTAATACAATTAGCTTCGTTGAATTCGTTTGACTTTTATTCGATTAAAAAAGCTTTGTCCGAATGTGTTTGACTTTTATTTGATTCAAAAAGCATTGTTTGAATGTCTTTGAATTTTCTTTGATTTCAAAAGCTTTGTTTAAATGTGTTTGATTTTCATTTGATTCAATTAGCTTCGTTGAGTGCATTTGACTTTCATTGGATTCAAAACGTTTTGTTTGAATCTGTTGGGCTTTCATATGATTCTTAAAACTTTGTTTGAATGTGTTTGATTCATTTGATCCAAAAAGCTTTGTTTGAATATGTTTGAATGTGTTTGACTTTCAATTGATTCAAAAAGCTTAGTTTAAATGTGTTTTAATTTCATATTATTCAAAAATGTATTTGACTCTCATTTCATTGTAAAAGATTTGTTTTAATGTGTTAAATTAAACTTTCATTTCATTTAAAAAGCTTTGGTTGAATATGTTTGAATGTGTTTGACTTTCATTTCATTCTAAAAGCTTAGTTTAAATGTTTTTAAATTTCATTTCATTCAAAAAGCTTTGTTTGAATGTATTAGACTCTCATTTGATTGAAAAAGCTTTATGATTAGGGGATTTTGCTCCCACCAATCGAAATGCGCCACGTGGGCCAATCAGGTCCTGCCAAGTGTCCCCCAGTTGGAACTGTTAGGGCTTGCCACGTGGCACGCGCTTATTCGTCCACTTTGGACCTATTATGTCATGACATGTGGCATACTCCATGCCTAATAGAGAAACCGGCCACCCAGGCCCAACTTCCGAGGGAAGCCCAATCGGCCCTAGGTTAACCTAAACCTAGGATGGGCACGTTTCCCAAGGTTATAAATACCTCCCTTAATCCTCATTAAGGGGAATTACGGAAAAAAACACATTAATTACACACAGTAATAACTGGCTGATCTCGCTAACAAAGAAGATTACCTACATTAAACACTCTCACCTAGAGAGACCCAATCACTTTAATTTCCGCATTAATTACTCCTTAATCAAGTACTAACTTGACCGTTGGAGGCGGAGCTCCCAACACCAGGAGTCTCCGTTATTTTGCAGGTACAGGCGTCCGGTTCCAGTCTCGGAATTGTAACTCTCCCGCAGGACATCAGAAAACCCCGAAACACTTTATTTTAATATTTTTAACTTTATTTCATTTGAAAAACTTTGTTTGAATACACTTGACTTTTATTCGACTCAAAAAGCTTGGTTCGAATGTGTTTGACTTTCATTTGATTCAAAACGCTTTGTTTGAGTGCGTTTGACATTAATTTCATTCAATGAGCGTCGTTGAAAGCATTTGACTTTCATTCGATTCAAAAAGCTTTGTTTGATATGTTTGACTTTCATTTGATTTAAAAAGCATTGTATGAATGTGGTTGACTTTCATTTGATTCAAAATATCTGTTTGAATGTGTTTTACTTTAATTTGATTCAATTGGCTTCATTTAGTGCATTTTACTTTCATTCAACTCAAAAAGCTTTGTTTGAATGTGTTTGACTTTCATTTGATTCAAAAAGACTTGTCTGAATGTTTTTTAGTTTCATTTAATAAAATTAGCTTCGTTGAATTCGTAAGACTTTTATTCGATTAAAAAAGCTTTGTTTGAATGTGTTTGACTTTTATTTGATTCAAAAAGCATTGTTTGAATGTCTTTGAATTTTCTTTGATTTCGAAAGCTTTGTTTAATTGTGTTTGACTTTCATTAATTCAATTAGCTTCGTTAAATGCGTTTGACTTTCATTGGATTTAAAACGTTTTACTTTCATTGGATTCAATTAGCTTCATTTAGTGCATTTTACTTTCATTCAACTCAAAAAGCTTTGTTTGAATGTGTTTGACTTTCATTTGATTGAAAAAGACTTGTCTGAATGTTATTGAGTTTCATTTAATACAATTAGCTTTGTTGAATTCGTTTGAATTTTATTCGATTAAAAAAGCTTTGTTTGAATGTGTTTGACTTTTATTTGATATAAAAAGCATTGTTTGAATGTCTTTGAATTTTTTTGATTTCAAAAGCTTTGTTTAAATGTGTTTGACTTTCATTTGATTCAATTAGCTTCGTTGAATGCATTTGACTTTCATTGGATTCAAAACGTTTTGTTTGAATGTGTTTGACTTTCTTATGATTCTTAAAGCTTTGTTTGAATGTGTCTGATTCATTTGATTTAAAAAGCTTTGTTTGAATATGTTTGAATGTGTTTGACTTTCATTTGATTTAAAAAGCTTAGTTTAAATGTGTTTTAATTTCATTTTATTCAAAAATCTTTGTTTGAATGTATTTGACTCTCATTTCATTGAAAAAGATTTGTCTTAATGTGTTAAATTAAACTTTCATTTCATTTAAAAAGCTTTGTTTGAATATGTTTGAATGTGTTTGACTTTCATTTTATATAAAAAGCTTAGTTTAAATGTTTTTTTAATTATATTTCATTCAAAAAGCTTTGTTTAAATGTATTTGACTCTCTTTTGATTGAAAAAGCTTTATTTTAATATGTTTAACTTTCTTTCATTTGAAAAACTTTGTTTGAATACACTTGACTTTTATTCGATTCAAAAAGCTTTGTTTGAATGTGTTTGACTTTCATTTAATTCAAAACGATTTGTTTGAGTGCGTTTGACCTTAATTTGATTCAATGAGCTTCGTTGAAAGCATTTGACTTTTATTCTATTCAAAAAGCTTTGTTTGATATGTTTGACTTTCATTTGATTTAAAAAGCATTGTATGAATGTGGTTGACTTTCATTCGATTAAAAATATTTGTTTAAATGTGTTTTACTTTCATTTTATTCAATTGGCTTCATTAAGTGCATTTGACTTTCATTCAACTCAAAAAGCTTTGTTTGAATGTGATGTGTAAACAAGATGAGAAACCTTGTTACAAGAAATGATAAGTTAAGAGATTCAAAGGGTCTTAAAGTTCAATTGTCAAGTAATCAGTTTAGTTAGGGGAACTCTCACCCTAAGCTAAGGATATAGCAAAGAGGAACTCTCACTCGTTTGCTTGGGATAGTTTAGATGAGGGAACTCTCACCAAATCATAAACTATAAGTCCTAATCTTGGGAACTCTCACCAAAACTAACACTCTTCAAATTCGGATACTCAAATTTGGAAAACAAAGTGAACTAGACTCAAGTCACTTCAATCAGCAAAACACACGTTTTTTTAGGCAAATAATCTTGGATGATTTTCATTCATTCAAAGTATGCTATTTATAGCATCAATACAACCTTTTCACTTGCCTACTTTAATTAACAAAATGAAATAGACAAAAGGAAATTAACTAAGGGAATGAGTGGAGAATACACGTCCCACTTAACCCCTTTTACAAACATGATTAAACTTAATTAAAAGAACTAAAGACTAGGCTTGAAACAAGGGAAGATGACCAGCCAAAATAGCATCCAAAGAGCATCTTCAACACACGCCCAAAACAGCCATTTTCAAGCTTGTGTAACCCCCATTTTAATGCCTTGATTCACGCCTCTTTATTCTTCATAACCCCCAAATAATGAGGTGCAATGTTCAGCCAACAAACTCCATAATTCACGCCCAACAAGTGCCATGAATCACTCCTCTTCAATCAGCTTGTAACCGTTGCACTTGGAGCTTGGAAAACCGTTGCACTTGGAGCTTGGAAAACCGTTACTTGCTAGATACTTTCTACAAGGTTAATTACACTAAGTGAAGTGTAACCACTTGTAAAATCTTTCGGACCAAAACCGTGCAAAGGAGTAAGGAATGATTTGGACAGAAACAATTCCTTTGCATTGCTTTGAACTTGGACCTCACCTTGACTACTTGGAGCATCACAATCATTAGAACTTTGACCATATTGGTCATCCTCCTCTTCTTCAAAAGGAATTGCCCTCAATTCGTCATCATCAAGGTATGGAGCAAGGTCCCCAACGTTGAATGTGCTTGAGACACCAAATTGGCCCCCCAAATCAACCTTGTATGCATTGTCATTGATCTTTTCCACGATTTCAAATGGACCTTCGGCTCTTGGTATAAGCTTGTTCTTTCTTTTGCTAGGAAACCTCTCTTTCCTCATGTAAATCCACACTAAGTCACCAACTTCAAATTGCTTCACGTTTTTCACCCTCTTGTTGGCTTGTTTCTTGTAGACTTCATTTGCTTTCTCAATGTTCTTCCTAACTTCCTTGTGGACCTTCAACATGAACTCGGCTTGTTCCTTAGCTCCACCATGAACGAACTTGTCTTGTGGCAAAGCTATGAGATCAATAGGAACATAAGGATTGACACCATAGACTACTTCAAAAGGAGAGTACTTTGTAGTAGCACTAGGAGTCCGATTGTAAGCAAACTCGGCATGAGCTAGCTTGACATCCCAATCCTTAGCACTCTTACTAACCAAGGTCCTAAGCAACGAACCCAGAATTCTATTCACCACTTCAGTTTGCCCATCGGTTTGTGGATGGTGTGAAGTAGAAAACAGCAACTTTGTTCCCATTAGACGCCATATTGATTTCCAAAAATGACTAAGAAATTTTGTATCACGATCGGACACAATGGTGCGTGGCACCCCATGAAAACGAACCACTTCTTCAAAGTATAACTTAGCCACTTTCATAGCATCTTCGGTTTTGTGACAAGGAATGAAATGAGCCATTTTTGAAAACCGATCAACAACCACCATGATTGAGTCTTTACCCCTTTGAGTTCTAGGTAAAGCCACAATGAAATCCATGCTCACATCCTCCCAAGGTCTTTCCGGAACTGGCAAAGGCTTGTAGAGACCCTTGTGAAACACCATCTTGGCCCTTTGACAAGTAGAACAACGACTAACCACATGATGAACCGTGGCTAACATCTTCGGCCAATAAAAGTGAGCTTGAAGAAGCTCCATTGTTTTTTGAATCCCCACGTGACCAGCTAGACCTCCTCCATGAGCCTCATGAATCAACAAGCTTCTAATTGGACACTTAGGAATGCATAACCGATTTCCCTTAAAAAGAAAGTCATCATGTAAGGAAAATAAGTCATATACTCCATGGACACATTTCTGTATTATTTCAATGAAATCTCCATCCTCCTTGTAGTATGCTTTGATCAAATCAAACCCAAGAACCTTTGCTTCGACAACTCCAAGCAAATTGTGTCTCCTAGATAAGGCATCCGCAACAACATTAGCCTTTCCACTCTTGTATTTAGAGGAAAAGTTAAAGGTTTGCAAGAATTCAACCCATTTAGCATGTCTTGAATTCAACTTCTTTTGACCATGGATGAACCTTAGAGATTCATGGTCCGAATGTAATATGAACGGTTGTGGTCTCAAGTAATGTGACCAATGATCTAGAGCTCGTACCATAGCATAGAACTCTTTATCATAGGTGGAATAGTTCAACTTGCCTTGACTCAACTTTTCACTGAAATAAGCAATTGGACGCCCTTCTTGAATCAAAACTGCTCCAATCCCCTTCCCACTTGCGTCACACTCAACTTCAAATGGCTTGGAAAAATCAGGGAGTGCAAGAATAGGAGTGTTGCACATTTTCTCCTTGACTTCTTCAAAGGCCTTTTGAGCTTGTGTAGTCCATTCAAACGTCCCCTTCTTAGTACACTCAGTTATAGGAGCCATGAGTGTGCTAAAATTCTTGATAAATCTTCTATAGAAAGAAGCTAGGCCATGGAAAGAACGGACCTCCGTGAGTGTTTTTGGACTAGGCCAAGATTGAATTGCTTCAACCTTGCAAGGATCCACCTTCACGCCATCACCTGAAACTATGTAACCAAGAAAAGTGACCTCATATAACATAAAATCACATTTTTCAAGTTTTCCATACAATTTTTGCGTTCTTAAAACAGAAAAAACTTGAAACAAATGATCTAAATGTTCATCCTCATTTTTAGAGTAAATAAGGATGTCATCAAGGTACACCACCACGAACTTGCCAAGAAATGGCCTCAACACCTCGTTCATTAATCTCATGAACGTGCTAGGTGCATTGGTCAATCCAAACGGCATCACAAGCCATTCATACAACCCATGCTTTGTCTTGAATGCAGTCTTCCATTCATCACCTTCCCTCATACGAATTTGATGGTAACCACTTCTCAAATCAACTTTTGAGAATACATTTGAACCACTCAATTCGTCCAACATATCATCCAGTCTTGGAATTGGGAACCTGTACTTGATAGTAATATTGTTAACAGCTCTACTATCAATGCACATACGCCAAGTACCATCCTTTTTAGGAACCAACAAGGCAGGAACCGCACATGGACTCATAGACTCACGCACATAGCCCATACCCATCAATTCTTCAATTTGTCTTTGCAACTCCTTAGTTTCTAAAGGGTTACATCTATAGGCAGGTTTATTTGGTAGAGGTGCGCCTGGAATGAGATCAATTTGATGCTCAATTCCTCTCAAGGGTGGTAATCCCTTAGGTAACTCATCCGGAAAAACATCCTCAAACTCTTTAATCAGTTTGGCAAGTTTAGGATTTTGACTCACAAATTTTTCATGGATTTCTTTAGAGTACAACATGAGTATCTCTTCCTCACCCTCAAACTCCCTCTCAAACTCTTTACAAGATAATAAAGAAATTTGTGGCTTTTGTGGTTGTGAAAAACGTGGAGGTGGTAAAGGGTGCAATTTCTTTTGTTTCCCTTGGTGAGTGATAGTGTAGGTGTTATGATACCCATCATGGATAGATTTTTTATCAGATTGCCACGGTCTCCCAAGAAGAATATGACAAGCATCCATTAAAACAACATCACACAATTGACTATCATGATATGAACCAATCGAAAAATTCACCATACATTGCTTTCTAACCCCAGTGCTAGCATTAGAATCTAACCAACTCAATTTGTAAGGATGTGGATGATTTGTGGTGGTAAGACCTAGTTTAGATACTAAGGTTTTCGACACAGTATTAGCCTCACTGCCCCCATCAATAATTAAATCACATACCTCGTCACCAACTTTACATTTGGTGATGAAAATGTGTTGTCTTTGTGGTGCCAAAGGTTCCTCCACACGAGCTTGCAAAGCTCTCCTAACCACCAAGTTTGTTTTGTCCTCCATTTCAGGATAGCATTGGTCCTCCTCCTCATCCTTTTCATACGGGGTCACCTCCTTCTCTTCTTCAGACTCAAATTCCTCCCAATTGATGCTTTGGGTGGCTATGAGTTTAACCTCTTGCATGGTTAAGGCTCTTGAATTAGGACAATCTTTTTTATAATGTCCTCTACCTCCACACTTGTAACATACAATGTCACTAAGCTTGAAGTCTTTCGTGTTCCTCTTTGGTGGCTCATTAGGCTTGCTAAAAGAAGAACCCTCCTTTGAGTTGAAGGGTGGTTTGCGTACCACTGGAGTAGTAGTAGGCGTTTTCTTCCTTTTCCTTTTAGCATCAAACTTTGTCACAAGTTTGCAAGCTTCCACAAACGTGAGGTTAGTGTAACCGTCAAGTTTGTCTTGTAACTCTTGTTCCAACCCAGCTACAAAACGTCCCAACTTCAGCTCTTCATTTTCAGTCACCTCACATACAATGGCAAGCCTATCAAATTCTTTGATATAGTCTTCCACCGAATCACCATTTTGTTGGAGAGTACTCCATTTCACATACTGATTTTGCTTGTAATTGTGAGGAATGAAACGATCTCTCATTCTTTTCTTCAGCTTTTCCCAAGTGGAAATGTGAGCCTTACCCCTAAGGGTACGCCCTCTTTGTTCTCCTTGCAACCAACTATCACCATAGCCCTTCAACTTGACTTTGGCAATCTTAAAACGTTGAACATCCTCATGAATGTCCTTGTATTCAAAGTACCTTTCCAAGGATTTCTCCCATTCCAAGTACTTCTCTGGATCAAGTGTCCCATCAAAAGAAGGAACGTCCACTTTGAGACTCCTATCTTGCTCGTTCATGAGCCTTGCCATCAAAGCAGCAAGGTTCCCTTGGAGATTGGCATTGGTTTCGGCCAACCTTTCCTGACTAGCAATGGATCGATTAAGAGCTTCCAAAGCTGTCCTCAAGTCTTGATTCTCTCCCATGGTATGTAGGTATTCGACCCCTTTGGAAAATTTAAGAAAATTTCCCCCTACCTGACGCGCCAAATGATGTGTAAACAAGATGAGAAACCTTGTTACAAGAAATGATAAGTTAAGAGATTCAAAGGGTCTTAAAGTTCAATTGTCAAGTAATCAGTTTAGTTAGGGGAACTCTCACCCTAAGCTAAGGATATAGCAAAGAGGAACTCTCACTCGTTTGCTTGGGATAGTTTAGATGAGGGAACTCTCACCAAATCATAAACTATAAGTCCTAATCTTGGGAACTCTCACCAAAACTAACACTCTTCAAATTCGGATACTCAAATTTGGAAAACAAAGTGAACTAGACTCAAGTCACTTCAATCAGCAAAACACACGTTTTTTTTAGGCAAATAATCTTGGATGATTTTCATTCATTCAAAGTATGCTATTTATAGCATCAATACAACCTTTTCACTTGCCTACTTTAATTAACAAAATGAAATAGACAAAAGGAAATTAACTAAGGGAATGAGTGGAGAATACACGTCCCACTTAACCCCTTTTACAAACATGATTAAACTTAATTAAAAGAACTAAAGACTAGGCTTGAAACAAGGGAAGATGACCAGCCAAAATAGCATCCAAAGAGCATCTTCAACACACGCCCAAAACAGCCATTTTCAAGCTTGTGTAACCCCCATTTTAATGCCTTGATTCACGCCTCTTTATTCTTCATAACCCCCAAATAATGAGGTGCAATGTTCAGCCAACAAACTCCATAATTCACGCCCAACAAGTGCCATGAATCACTCCTCTTCAATCAGCTTGTAACCGTTGCACTTGGAGCTTGGAAAACCGTTGCACTTGGAGCTTGGAAAACCGTTACTTGCTAGATACTTTCTACAAGGTTAATTACACTAAGTGAAGTGTAACCACTTGTAAAATCTTTCGGACCAAAACCGTGCAAAGGAGTAAGGAATGATTTGGACAGAAACAATTCCTTTGCATTGCTTTGAACTTGGACCTCACCTTGACTACTTGGAGCATCACAATCATTAGAACTTTGACCATATTGGTCAGAATGTGTTTGACTTTCATTTGATTCAAAAAGACTTGTCTGAATGTTTTTTAGTTTCATTTAATACAATTATCTTCGTTGAATTCGTTTGACCTTTATTCGATTAAAAAAGCTTTGTTTGAATGTGTTTGACTTTTATTTGATTCAAAAAGCATTGTTTGAATGTCTTTGAATTTTCTTTGATTTCAAAAGCTTTGTTTAAATGTGTTTGACTTTCATTTGATTCAATTAGCTTCGTTGAATGCATTTGACTTTCATTGGATTCAAAACGTTTTGTTTAAATGTGTTTGACTTTCATATGATTTTTAAAGCTTTGTTTGAATGTGTTTGATTCATTTGATTTAAAAAGCTTTGTTGGAATATGTTTGAATATGTTTGACTTTCATTTGATTCAAAAACCTTAGTTTAAATGTGTTTTAATTTCATTTTATTCAAAAAGCTTTGTTTGAATGTATTTAACTCTCATTTCATTGAAAAAGATTTGTTTTAATGTGTTAAATTATACTTTCATTTCATTTAAAAAGCTTTGTTTGAATATGTTTGACTTTCATTTTAATCAAAAAGCTTAGTTTAAATGTTTTTTAATTTCATTTCATTCAAAAAGCTTTGTTTGAATGTATTTGACTCTCATTTGATAGAAAAAGCTTTATTTTAATATGTTTAACTTTCTTTCATTTGAAAAACTTTGTTTGAATACACTTGACTTTTAATCGATTCAAAAAGCTTGGTTTGAATGTGTTTGACTTTCATTTGATTCAAAACACTTTGTTTAAGTGCGTTTGACTTTAATTTGATTCAATGAGCTTCGTTGAAAGCATTTGACTTTCATTCGATTCAAAAAGCTTTGTTTGATATGTTTGGTTTTCTTTTGATTTAAAAAGCATTGTATGAATGTGGTTGACTTTCATTTGATTCAAAATATTTGTTTGAATGTGTTTTACTTTAATTTGATTCAATTGGCTTCATTTAGTGCATTTGACTTTCATTCAACTCAAAAAGCTTTGTTTGAATGTGTTTGACTTTTATTTGATTCAAAAAGACTTATCTGAATGTTTTTGAGTTTCATTTAATACAATTATCTTCGTTGAATTCGTTTGTCTTTTATTCAATTTAAAAAGCTTTGTTTGAATGTGTTTGACTTTTATTTGATTCAAAAAGCATTGTTTTTATGTCTTTGAATTTTCTTTGATTTCAAAAGCTTTGTTTAAATGTGTTTGACTTTCATTTGATTCAATTAGATTCATTGAGTGCATTTGACTTTCATTGGATTCAAAACGTTTTTTTTGAATGTGTTTTACTTTCATATGATTCTTAAAGCTTTGTTTGAATGTGTTTGATTCATTTGATTCAAAAAGCTTTGTTTAAATATGTTTGAATGTGTTTGACTTTCATTTGATTCAAAAAGTTTAGTTTAAATGTGTTTTAATTTTATTTTATTAAAAAAGCTTTGTTTGAATGTATTTGACTCTCATTTCATTGAAAAAGATTTGTTTTAATGTGTTAAATTATACTTTCATTTCATTGAAAAAGATTTGTTTTAATTTGTTAAATTATACTTTCATTTCATTTAAAAAGATTTGTTTGAATATGTTTGAATGTGTTTGACTTTCATTTTATTCAAAAAGTTTAGTTTAAATGTTTTTTAATTTCATTTCATTCAAAAAGCTTTGTTTGAATGTATTTGACTCTCTTTTGATTGAAAAAGCTTTATTTTAATATGTTTAACTTTATTTCATTTGAAAAACTTTGTTTGAATACACTTGACTTTTATTAGATTCAAAAAGCTTGGTTTGAATGTGTTTGACTTTCATTTGATTCAAAACGCTTTGTTTGAGTGCGTTTGATTTTAATTTGATTCAATGAGCTTCGTTGAAAGCATTTGACTTTCATTCAATTTAAAAAGCTTTGTTTGATATGTTTGACTTTCATTTGATTTAAAAAGCATTGTATGAATGTGGTTGACTTTCATTTGATTCAAAATATTTGTTTGATTGTGTTTTACTTTAATTTGATTCAATTGGCTTCATTTAGTGCATTTGACTTTCATTCAACTCAAAAAGCTATGTTAGAATGTGTTTGACTTTCATTTGATTCAAAAAGACTTGTCTGAATGTTTTTGAGTTTCACTTAATATAATTATCTTCGTTGAATTCGTTTGACTTTTATTCGATTAAAAAAGCTTTGTTTAAATGTGTTTGACTTTTATTTGATTCAAAAAGCATTGTTTGAATGTCTTTGTATTATCTTTGATTTCAAAAGTTTTGTTTAAATGTGTTTGACTTTCATTTGATTCAATTAGCTTCATTGAGTGCATTTGCCTTTCATTGGATTCAAAACGTTTTGTTTGAATGTGTTTGACTTTCATATGATTCTTAAAGCTTTGTTTGAATGTGTTTGATTCATTTGATTTAAAAAGCTTTGTTTGAATATGTTTGAATGTGTTTGACTTTCAATTGTTTCAAAAAGGTTAGTTTAAATGTGTTTTAATTTCATATTATTCAAAAAGCTTTGTTTGAATGTATTTGACTATCTTTTCATTGTAAAATATTTGTTTTAATGTGTTAAATTAAACTTCCATTTCATTTAAAAAGCTTTGGTTGAATATGTTTCAATGTGTTTGACTTTCATTTTATTCAAAAAGCTTAGTTTAAATGTTTTTTAATTTCATTTCATTCAAAAAGCTTTGTTTAAATGTATTAGACTCTCATTTGATTGAAAAAGCTTTATTTTAATATTTTTAACTTTATTTTATTTGAAAAACTTTGTTTGAAAACACTTGACTTTTATTCGATTCAAAAAGCTTGGTTTGAATGTGTTTGAATTTCATTTGATTCAAAACGCTTTGTTTGAGTGCGTTTGACTTAAATTTGATTCAATGAGCTTAGTTGAAAGCATTTGACTTTCATTCGATTCAAAAAGCTTTGTTTGATATGTTTGACTTTCATTTGATTTAAAAAGCATTGTATGAATGTGGTTGACTTTCATTTGATTCAAAATATTTGTTTGAATGTGTTTTACTTTAATTTGATTCAATTGGCTTCATTTAGTGCATTTTACTTTCATTCAACTCAAAAAGCTTTGTTTGAATGTGTTTGACTTTCATTTGATTCAAAAAGACTTGTCTGAATGTTTTTTAGTTTCATTTAATACAATTAGCTTCGTTAAATTCGTTTGACTTTTATTCGATTAAAAAAGCTTTGTTTGAATGTGTTTGACTTTTATTTGATTCAAAAAGTATTGTTTGAATGTCTTTGAATTTTCTTTGATTTCGAAAGCTTTGTTTAAATGTGTTTGACTTTCATTGATTCAATTAGCTTCGTTAAATGCGTTTGACTTTCATTGGATTCAAAACGTTTTGTTTGAATGTTTTTGACTTTCATATGATTCTTAAAGCTTTGTTTGAATGTGTTTGATTCATTTGATCCAAAAAGCTTTGTTTGAATATGTTTGAATGTGTTTGACTTTCAATTGATTCAAAAACCTTAGTTTAAATGTGTTTTAATTTCATATTATTCAAAAAGCTTTGGTTGAATGTATTTGACTATCTTTTCATTGTAAAAGATTTGTTTTAATGTGTTAAATTAAACTTTCATTTCATTTAAAAAGCTTTGGTTGAATATGTTTGAATGTGTTTGACTTTTATTTTATTCAAAAAGCTTGGTTTAAATGTTTTTTAATTTCATTTCATTCAAAAAGCTTTATTTGAATTTATTAGACTCTCATTTGATTGAAAAAGCTTTATTTTAATATTTTTAACTTTATTTCATTTGAAAAACTTTGTTCGAAAACATTTGACTTTTATTCGATTCAAAAAGCTTGGTTAGAATGTGTTTGACTTTCATTTGATTCAAAACGCTTTGTTTGAGTGCGTTTGACTTTAATTTGATTCAATGAGCTTCGTTGAAAGCATTTGACATTCATTCGATTCAAAAAGCTTTGTTTGATATGTTTGACTTTCATTTGATTTAAAAAGCATTGTATGAATGTGGTTGACTTTCATTTGATTCAAAATATTTGTTTGAATGTGTTTTACTTTAATTTGATTCAATTGGCTTCATTTAGTGCATTTTACTTTCATTCAACTCAAAAAGCTTTGTTTGAATGTGTATGACTTTCATTTGATTCAAAAAGACTTGTCTGAATGTTTTTTAGTTTCATTTAATACAATTAGCTTCGTTGAATTCGTTTGACTTTTATTCGATTAAAAAAGCTTTGTCCGAATGTGTTTGACTTTTATTTGATTCAAAAAGCATTGTTTGAATGTCTTTGTATTATCTTTGATTTCGAAAGCTTTGTTTAAATGTGTTTGACTTTCATTTATTCAATTAGCTTCGTTAAATGCGTTTGACTTTCATTGGATTCAAAACGTTTTCTTTGAATGTGTTTGACTTTCATATGATTCTTAAAGCTTTGTTTGAGTGTGTCTGATTCATTTGATTCAAAATGCTTTGTTTGAATATGTTTGAATGTGTTTGACTTTCATTTGATTCAAAAAGACTTGTCTGAATGTTTTTTAGTTTCATTTAATACAATTAGCTTCGTTGAATTCGTTTGACTTTTATTCGATTAAAAAAGCTTTGTCCGAATGTGTTTGACTTTTATTTGATTCAAAAAGCATTGTTTGAATGTCTTTGTATTATCTTTGATTTCGAAAGCTTTGTTTAAATGTGTTTGACTTTCATTGATTCAATTAGCTTCGTTAAATGCGTTTGACTTTCATTGGATTCAAAACGTTTTGTTTGAATGTGTTTGACTTTCATATGATTCTTAAAGCTTTGCTTGAATGTGTTTGATTCATTAGATCCAAAAAGCTTTGTTTGAATATGTTTGAATGTGTTTGACTTTCAATTGATTCAAAAACCTTAGTTTAAATGTGTTTTAATTTCATATTATTCAAAAAGCTTTGGTTGAATGTATTTGACTATCTTTTCATTGTAAAAGATTTGTTTTAATGTGTTAAATTAAACTTTCATTTCATTTAAAAAGCTTTGGTTGAATATGTTTGAATGTGTTTGACTTTTATTTTATTCAAAAAGCTTGGTTTAAATGTTTTTTAATTTCATTTCATTCAAAAAGCTTTGTTTGAATTTATTAGACTCTCATTTGATTGTAAAAGCTTTATTTTAATATTTTTAACTTTATTTCATTTGAAAAACTTTGTTCGAAAACATTTGACTTTTATTCGATTCAAAAAGCTTTGTTTGAATGTGTTTGACTTTCATTTGATTCAAAACGCTTTGTTTGAGTGCGTTTGACTTTAATTTGATTCAATGAGCTTCGTTGAAAGCATTTGACATTCATTCGATTCAAAAAGCTTTGTTTGATATGTTTGACTTTCATTTGAATTAAAAAGCATTGTATGAATGTGGTTGACTTTCATTTGATTCAAAATATTTGTTTGAATGTGTTTTACTTTAATTTGATTCAATTGGCTTCATTTAGTGCATTTTACTTTCATTCAACTCAAAAAGCTTTGTTTGAATGTGTATGACTTTCATTTGATTCAAAAAGACTTGTCTGAATGTTTTTTAGTTTCATTTAATACAATTAGCTTCGTTGAATTCGTTTGACTTTTATTCGATTAAAAAAGCTTTGTCCGAATGTGTTTGACTTTTATTTGATTCAAAAAGCATTGTTTGAATGTGTTTGAATTTTCTTTGATTTCGAAAGCTTTGTTTAAATGTGTTTGACTTTCATTTATTCAATTAGCTTCGTTAAATGCGTTTGACTTTCATTGGATTCAAAACGTTTTCTTTGAATGTGTTTGACTTTCATATGATTCTTAAAGCTTTGTTTGAGTGTGTCTGATTCATTTGATTCAAAATGCTTTGTTCGAATATGTTTGAATGTGTTTGACTTTCATTTGATTCAAAAAGCTTAGTTTAAATGTGTTTTAATTTCATTTTATTCAAAAAGTTTTGTTTGAATGTATTTGACTCTCATTTAATTGAAAAAGATTTGTTTTAATGTGTTAGATTAAACTTTCATTTCATTTAAAAAGCTTTCTTTGAATATGTTTGAATGTGTTTGACTTTCATTTTATTCAAAAAGCTTAGTTTAAATGTTTTTTAATTTCATTTCATTCAAAAAGCTTTGTTTGAATGTATTTGACTCTCTTTTGATTGAAAAAGCTTTATTTTAATTTGTTTAACTTTCTTTTATGTGAAAACCTTTGTTTGAATACACTTAAGTTTTATTCGATTCAAAAAGCTTTGTTTGAATGTGTTTGACTTTCATTTGATTCAAAACACTTTGTTTGAGTGCGTTTGACCTTAATTTGATTCAATGAGCTTCGTTGAAAGCATTTGACTTTCATTCTATTCAAAAAGCTTTGTTTGATATGTTTGAATTTCATTTGATTTAAAAAGCATTGTATGAATGTGGTTGACTTTCATTTGATTCAAAATATTTGTTTAAATGTTTTTTTACTTTAATTTGATTCAATTGGCTTCATTTAGTGCATTTGACTTTCATTCAACTCTAAAAGCTTTGTTTGAATGTGTTTGACTTATTTGATTCAAAAAGACTTGTCTGAATGTTTTTGAGGTTCATTTAATACAATTATCTTCATTGAATTCGTTTGACTTTTATTCGATTAAAAAAGCTTTGTTTGAATGTGTTTGACTTTTATTTGATTCAAAAAGCATTGTTTGAATGTCTTTGAATTTTCTTTGATTTCAAAAGCTTTGTTTAAATGTGTTTGATTTTCATTTGATTCAATTAGCTTCGTTGAGTGCATTTGACTTTCATTGGATTCAAAACGTTTTGTTTGAATCTGTTGGGCTTTCATATGATTCTTAAAACTTTGTTTGAATGTGTTTGATTCATTTGATCCAAAAAGCTTTGTTTGAATATGTTTGAATGTGTTTGACTTTCAATTGATTCAAAAAGCTTAGTTTAAATGTGTTTTAATTTCATATTATTCAAAAATGTATTTGACTCTCATTTCATTGTAAAAGATTTGTTTTAACGTGTTAAATTAAACTTTCATTTCATTTAAAAAGCTTTGGTTGAATATGTTTGAATGTGTTTGACTTTCATTTCATTCTAAAAGCTTAGTTTAAATGTTTTTAAATTTCATTTCATTCAAAAAGCTTTGTTTGAATGTATTAGACTCTCATTTGATTGAAAAAGCTTTATGATCAGGGGATTTTGCTCCCACCAATCGGAATGCGCCACGTGGGCCAATCAGGTCCTGCCAAGTGTCCCCCAGTTGGAACTGTCAGGGCTTGCCACGTGACTTGCTCTTATTCGTCCACCTTGGACCTATTATGTCATGACATGTGGCATACTCCATGCCTAATGGAGAAACCGGCCACCCAGGCCCAACTTCCGAGGGAAGCCCAATCGGCCCTAGGTTAACCTAAACCTAGGATGGGCACGTTTCCCAAGGTTATAAATACCTCCCTTAATCCTCATTAAGGGGAATTACGGAAAAAAACACATTAATTACACACAGTAATAACCGGCTGATCTCGCTAACAAAGCAGATTACCTACATTAAACACTCTCACCTAGAGAGACCCAATCACTTTAATTTCCGCATTAATTACTCCTTAATCAAGTACTAACTTGACCGTTGGAGGCGGAGCTCCCAACACCAGGAGTCTCCGTTATTTTGCAGGTACAGGCGTCCGGTTCCAGTCTCGGAATTGTAACTCTCCCGCAGGACATCAGAAAACCCCGAAACACTTTATTTTAATATTTTTAACTTTATTTCATTTGAAAAACTTTGTTTGAATACACTTGACTTTTATTCGACTCAAAAAGCTTGGTTTGAATGTGTTTGACTTTCATTTGATTCAAAACGCTTTGTTTGAGTGCGTTTGACATTAATTTCATTCAATGAGCGTCGTTGAAAGCATTTGACTTTCATTCGATTCAAAAAGCTTTGTTTGATATGTTTGACTTTCATTTGATTTAAAAAGCATTGTATGAATGTGGTTGACTTTCATTTGATTCAAAATATCTGTTTGAATGTGTTTTACTTTAATTTGATTCAATTGGCTTCATTTAGTGCATTTTACTTTCATTCAACTCAAAAAGCTTTGTTTGAATGTGTTTGACTTTCATTTGATTCAAAAAGACTTGTCTGAATGTTTTTTAGTTTCATTTAATACAATTAGCTTCGTTGAATTCGTAAGACTTTTATTCGATTAAAAAAGCTTTGTTTGAATGTGTTTGACTTTTATTTGATTCAAAAAGCATTGTTTGAATGTCTTTGAATTTTCTTTGATTTCGAAAGCTTTGTTTAATTGTGTTTGACTTTTATTAATTCAATTAGCTTCGTTAAATGCGTTTGACTTTCATTGGATTTAAAACGTTTTGTTTGAATGTGTTTAACTTTCTGATGTAAATCTAAATACTCCCTCCCGAATATGGGTTGATGGATTTAAAAATACTTATAGTTAGAATACTCAGATATCATGGAACAAGATAAAAGGGCCAAAACTCAAGGACACACTCAAATTTTTGGGGTTTTAGGCCAGAGATAAGACTCACTCAATCTCTCCTAAGCTTATCACTCAAGACTCACTCAAAGCAATAAGGGAACACTTGAACTTGAGACAAACTCTAAGTTAAAATGCTATAAACACAAGGTTTTTTATCAAATCACAAAACTGCCTTTTAATTTCTGTTTTGCTCTCCCTTTTATAGAGGAAAGGAGCAGCAAAAGCACACCAAAAGCCAAGGAAAACCGTCCAAGAATGAAAGGCCAACAACCAATGGTTTCCTCCTTGATTTAAGCTAAGTAATGAAAGCATAATAAAGCCTATTGATAACCCCCCATTACAACCGGCCAAGAGCTAGATTCTTGGCATTATTTCAGCAACATTAACTAGCACATAAGTTAATAATAGATAGTAAATGGCCTAGGATCCACACGCCCAAAATAGTCATGAAATGCGTCCAAAATGTGATGCTAGCCAACCGTGTACCAATCTTCAATCTTCCCATGAAATGCAGCATAGAATTTCACCCTTCTTTGTGAATGGGAAAAACCCAAGAGTCTCTAAGACTAAAGCAACAGGTTCATTAGATGTCCACTTTGGATCATTCCCCCCTTCTTCAAAAGAGTTTGCCCTCAAACTTGAATCATCAAAGTATGGTGATAAATCCCCTACATTGAAAGTCGCACTAACACCCATCAATTTGTCTGGTAGCTCAATTTTGTAAGCACTATCGTTCACCCTCTCAAGAACCTTAAAAGGACCATCAGAACGAGGCATAAGCTTGTTTTTGCGAAGCTTAGGGAACCTCTCCTTCCTCAAATGCACCCAAACCAAGTCCCCGGGATGAAAAATAGGCTGTTTGCGTTTCTTATTGGCTCGCTCTTGGTATTTTTTATTCATCTCCTCAATTCTTTTCTTCACTTGCTCACAGGTTTTTTGAAAGGTTTCCACCCTCTTTTTAGCATCTTTCTCTACCATGTCACTCTTAACCATAGGAACAAGATCAATCGGCACAAATGGGTTCACTCCATAAACTACTTCAAATGGAGAACGGGAAGTAGTTAGGGAATGAGCTCTATTGTAAGCAAACTCCGCATGGGCTAATTTCATGTCCCAATCTTTTTGCGTTTTGCTCACAAGACCTCGTAACAAAGTACCCAAAGTTCTATTAGTGACCTCGGTTTGCCCATCGGTTTGGGGATGATGCGAGGTACTAAATAGTAACTTGGTACCCACAAGTTTCCATAGGGTTCTCCAAAAGTGACTAAGGAATTTGGAGTCCCTATCAGATACTATACTTCGAGGAATGCCATGGAGTTTGACAATTTCCTTGAAGTACAGCTCGGCCACTTTCACGGCATCATCAGTTTTATTACAAGCTACAAAGTGTGCCATTTTAGAGAATCTATCTACAACAACCATGATGCTATCTCTTCCCCTTTGAGTGCGAGGCAATCCAACAATGAAATCCATGCTAACACTTTCCCATGGAGCATCCGGAACTGGCAACGGAGTATAAAGACCCTTTGTGAAGTGTCCCTTAGCCTTTTGACAAGTAGCACATCTCTCCACAACATGAGTAACATCCTTGATCATTCTAGGCCAATAGAAGTGTTCACCTAGAATATCAAGAGTCTTTTGTATCCCAAAATGACCGGCTAAACCTCCACCATGCACTTCTCTCACTAATAACTCCCTAACCCCACTCTTCGGAACACATAGCTTGTTACCTTTAAAGAGGTAGCCATCTTGTCTCACAAACTCTTTGGTAGGATTCTCTATCTCGCTAGCAAAGTCGGGATCATTTATGTAACATTCCTTGAGTTGTTCAAAACCCAAGATCTTAGCATCCACCATGGAAAGTAAGTAGCTCCGACGAGACAATGCATCGGCCACAACATTACTCTTTCCATCCTTGTACTTGGAGCTAAAGGTAAATGATTGGAGAAACTCCACCCATTTAGCATGTCTCTTGTTGAGTTTTTGTTGCCCATGAATAAATTTCAGAGCCTCATGATCGGAATGAAGAACAAATGGTTTTGGTCTAAGGTAGTGAGACCAATGATCAAGTGCTCTAACTATGGCATAGAACTCACGGTCATAAGTGGAATAGTTCAACTTAGCCCCATTCAACTTCTCACTAAAGTAACTCACGGGCTTCTTCTCTTGAATCAAAACAGCACCTATTCCAATCCCACTTGCAGCACACTCTACCTCAAACACTTTGTTGAAATCTGGTAGCACAAGTATAGGAGCGTTGCAAAGCATATGTTTAACCTTCTCAAAGGCTCGTTGAGCATTTTCTTCCCATACGAACTCACCCTTTTTGGTCAACTCGGTGATTGGAGCCATGATGGTAGAGAAGTTTTTGATGAACCGCCTATAGAAGGAGGCAAGTCCATGAAAACTTCTAACTTCGTGCACATTGGTTGGAGCCAACCAAGACTGGACTGCTTTTACCTTCTCCGGATCTACATGAACCCCCTCTCCTGTTACAATGTATCCTAAGAATACAACACTAGGAGTCATGAATACACATTTTTCAAGCTTACCATACAGCTTCACCTCCCTCAATTTTTCAAACAATCTCCTCAAATGAATTACATGATCATCATTGTTTTTACTATACACAAGAATGTCATCTAAGTAAACAACAACAAAATCATTAAGAAAAGGACGGAGAACTTCATTCATCAATCTCATGAAGGAGCTTGGGGCGTTGCAAAGCCCAAATGGCATCACTAACCACTCATACAACCCTTGTTTTGTTTTGAAAGCCGTCTTCTACTCATCCCCCTCTCGAATTCTCATTTGATGGTACCCACTCCTTAAATCTATTTTGGAAAAGACTAAGGCACCACTCAACTCATCTAACATATCTTGCAATCGAGGCATAGGAAAACGGTATTTGACCGTTATATTGTTAATGGAACGACTATCAACACACATTCTCCAAGTACCATCTTTTTTTGGTACTAAGAGGGCTGGAACCGCGCAAGGACTAAGGCTTTCTTTCACATAACCTCTCTCAAGTAATTCGTTCACTTGCTTTTCAAGTTCCTTACTCTCTTCCGGATTACACCTATAGGCAGCCTTGTTGGGCAAAGGTGCTCCTGGAATTAAGTCAATGGCGTGCTCAATGCCTCTAATTGGAGGTAGGCCTTTGGGCAAGTCATTGGGGAACACATCTTGGTACTCTTCTAATAACTCATTTAGCATGGATGAGTTAATACAAGTAGTACCATTATCATCTTTGGTCCTTACCACCAAAGCATACCCTCCCCCCATTTCTTTCATTATTCGTTCATATTCATTACAAGTTACAAGATAGTTGCTTTTCTCTTTTTCTTTCTTAGCAACTTTAGGAGGTAAAGGCACTAACTTAACTTTTCTACCATTTTTGGTAGTTACAATATACACATTAGTTTTCCCTTTATGCTCCGAATCATGATCAAACTGCCACGGTCTTCCAAGCAACAAATGACACGCATCCATAGGAAGAATATCACACCAACGCTCATCTTCGAACCCTCCAATGGAATAAGACACCAATGCTTGCTTCTTGACTCTAATGCTTGTGCCATCATTCAACCAATTGAGCTTGTAAGGTTCACCATGGTCTCTAGTGGGTAGCTTCAATTTACTCACAGCCTCGGATGAAACAACATCTGTTTGGGCACCACTATCAACAATCACATTGCAAGTCTTCTCTCCTATCTTGCATCTAGTGTGGAACAAGTTGTTTCGTTGTTTAAGATCAATTTCGGGTTCATTATACAAGATTCTACGAACCACCATCATGTTGAACTCATCTTCGGGTTGAATCTCTTCCTCATACTCTTCATCAAACTCGCAACCCTCCTCATGAGCCACAAAGTTATAGACCTTTTCTTCCTCATCCATGAGAGCACATTGAGAGGCTGTTAACACACTCTTACTAGGACATTCCGATGCAATATGTCCTCTCCCATGACACTTGAAGCATTTTCTCCTAGTTGAAAGCTCACTAGGCGAAACTACTTGTTTTTCTTTCCCTTTTGATGAGCTAGGTGAAAAGGTTTTACTTTGAAAAGTACTCCCTTTAGAGTTGAAAGGAGTAAATTTCGAAGTATTCTTGAAAGAAGAAGTTTTGGGCTTCTCTTTCTCCCTTTCTTCTTTAAGTTGAGACTCATACTTCAAAGCTAGTTTGCATACATCACTAAAAGTGGCATAATGAGTAACTTCCACTTTCCTATTAATTTCTTTGGTCAACCCCTTGACAAATCTAGCAATTTTGTAAGCCTCCTTTTCTTGCAAGTCGCAAGTCAAGCCTAACCTTTCAAATTCTTTTATGTAATCCTCCACACCCATGTTTTCTTGTGATAGGTGGGTTAATTTTAAGTATTGATCTTGTTCATACTCTTTACTTACCCATTTTTCCCTCATTTTCTTTTTTAATTTTTCCCACGAGTCTATCTTATCTTTCCCTTCTCTTCTTCTATTTGACTTGAGGTTTTCATACCACAATGCAGCTAGTTTAGTGAGTTTAAGGACAGCCAACTTGAACCGTTTCCTATCATCATACCCCTTGTAATCAAAAACGGTTTCAATTTGCCTAACCCAATCTAAGAAAGCCTCACAATCATGCCCTCCATCAAATTCATGCATATCAATTTTTAGACCCCTATCTTCATCAAATTGTCTAAAATTGTTACCACTATTTTCATCCTCCTCCTCTAATTCATTTATTTTCCTAGTGGCTTTAAGGAGCATATCAGATATGGCATCCATCCTAGTATCTTGTTGTGCCCTAGAGACTTCACTCTCTTCTGTTTTTTTCTCCAAATTCTCCAATTTTTCAGTGATTACTTGCAACATTCTAGCAAGCTCCTCACTAGACATGATTTCCACTATTTTTGCTTGGATATTACAAGTACAATGAAAACTGCCGAAATTAGAGACAAAATGAAAAACGAAAATTGCCTCTAGACTCTCAAAGGCTTACAAATTCAGAATATTCAGATCAAAACAACCAATTTTCAAAAAAGAAATTCCTCAAAAGCTTTTCGGATGAGGGAGAAATCTTCAATTGAATTCTGCCTTCCCGGTTTTGCCTCTTTTCTGCGCTGCTGCGAAAAACCTGCCCAGTTTATTAGCAGAAAGATTCCAAAATATCTGAAAATTTTTGTGAGTAATCTACGCAAAAAAATATCCAGATTCAAAAAAGAAATAACTCGATTTGGACAGAAAACGAAGGAGATATGTCCTTCTCAAACCGCAACTCCAAACTGATTGAATTCTGCCGTTTTGCTCCAAACGCCTTCAAACTCGATTTTCTTTAAGAAAACCCTTAACTAGGCTCTGATACCAGATGATGTAAATCTAAATACCCCCTCCCGAATATGGGTTGATGGATTTAAAAATACTTATAGTTAGAATACTCAGATATCATGGAACAAGATAAAAGGGCCAAAACTCAAGGACACACTCAAAGTTTTGGGGTTTTAGGCCAGAGATAAGACTCACTCAATCTCTCCTAAGCTTATCACTCAAGACTCACTCAAAGCAATAAGGGAACACTTGAACTTGAGACAAACTCTTAAGTTAAAATGCTATAAACACAAGGTTTTTTATCAAATCTCAAAACTGCCTTTTAATTTCTGTTTTACTCTCCCTTTTATAGAGGAAAGGAGCAGCAAAAGCACACCAAAAGCCAAGGAAAACCGTCCAAGAATGAAAGGCCAACAACCAATGGTTTCCTCCTTGATTTAAGCTAAGTAATGAAAGCATAATAAAGCCTATTGATAACCCCCCCATTACAACCGGCCAAGAGCTAGATTCTTGGCATTATTTCAGCAACATTAACTAGCACATAAGTTAATAATAGATAGTAAATGGCCTAGGATCCACACGCCCAAAATAGTCATGAAATGCGTCCAAAATGTGATGCTAGCCAACCGTGTACCAATCTTCAATCTTCCCATGAAATGCAGCATAGAATTTCACCCTTCTTTGTGAATGGGAAAAACCCAAGAGTCTCTAAGACTAAAGCAACAGGTTCATTAGATGTCCACTTTGGATCACTTTCATATGATTCTTAAAGCTTTGTTTGAATGTGTCTGATTCATTTGATTCAAAAAGCTTTGTTTGAATATGTTTGAATGTGTTTGACTTTCATTTGATTCAAAAAGCTTAGTTTAAATGTGTTTTAATTTCATTTTATTCAAAAAGCTTTGTTTGAATGTATTTGACTCTCATTTCATTGAAAAAGATTTGTTTTAATGTGTTAAATTAAACTTTCATTTCATTTAAAAAGCTTTGGTTGAATATGTTTGAATGTGTTTGACTTTTATTTTATTCAAAAAGCTTGGTTTAAATGTTTTTTAATTTCATTTCATTCAAAAAGCTTTGTTTGAATTTATTAGACTCTCATTTGATTGAAAAAGCTTTATTTTAATATTTTTAACTTTATTTCATTTGAAAAACTTTGTTCGAAAACATTTGACTTTTATTCGATTCAAAAAGCTTGGTTTGAATGTGTTTGACTTTCATTTGATTCAAAACGCTTTGTTTGAGTGCGTTTGACTTTAATTTGATTCAATGAGCTTCGTTGAAAGCATTTGACATCCATTCGATTCAAAAAGCTTTGTTTGATATGTTTGACTTTCATTTGATTTAAAAAGCATTGTATGAATGTGGTTGACTTTCATTTGATTCTAAATATTTGTTTGAATGTGTTTTACTTTAATTTGATTCAATTGGCTTCATTTAGTGCATTTTACTTTCATTCAACTCAAAAAGCTTTGTTTGAATGTGTATGACTTTCATTTGATTCAAAAAGACTTGTCTGAATGTTTTTTAGTTTCATTTAATACAATTAGCTTCGTTGAATTCGTTTGACTTTTATTCGATTAAAAAAGCTTTGTCCGAATGTGTTTGACTTTTATTTGATTCAAAAAGCATTGTTTGAATGTGTTTGAATTTTCTTTGATTTCGAAAGCTTTGTTTAAATGTGTTTGACTTTCATTTATTCAATTAGCTTCGTTAAATGTGTTTGACTTTCATTGGATTCAAAACGTTTTCTTTGAATGTGTTTGACTTTCATATGATTCTTAAAGCTTTGTTTGAGTGTGTCTGATTCATTTGATTCAAAATGCTTTGTTTGAATATGTTTGAATGTGTTTGACTTTCATTTGATTCAAAAAGCTTAGTTTAAATGTGTTTTAATTTCATTTTATTCAAAAAGTTTTGTTTGAATGTATTTGACTCTCATTTAATTGAAAAAGATTTGTTTTAATGTGTTAGATTAAACTTTCATTTCATTTAAAAAGCTTTCTTTGAATATGTTTGAATGTGTTTGACTTTCATTTTATTCAAAAAGCTTAGTTTAAATGTTTTTTAATTTCATTTCATTCAAAAAGCTTTGTTTGAATGTATTTGACTCTCTTTTGATTGAAAAAGCTTTATTTTAATTTGTTTAACTTTCTTTCATGTGAAAAACTTTGTTTGAATACACTTAACTTTTATTCGATTCAAAAAGCTTTGTTTGAATGTGTTTGACTTTCATTTGATTCAAAACACTTTGTTTGAGTGTGTTTGACCTTAATTTGATTCAATGAGCTTCGTTGAAAGCATTTGACTTTCATTCTATTCAAAAACCTTTGTTTGATATGTTTGACTTTCATTTGATTTAAAAAGCATTGTATGAATGTGGTTGACTTTCATTTGATTCAAAATATTTGTTTAAATGTTTTTTTACTTTAATTTGATTCAATTGGCTTCATTTAGTGCATTTGACTTTCATTCAACTCTAAAAGCTTTGTTTGAATGTGTTTGACTTATTTGATTCAAAAAGACTTGTCTGAATGTTTTTGAGGTTCATTTAATACAATTATCTTCATTGAATTTGTTTGACTTTTATTCGATTAAAAAAGCTTTGTTTGAATGTGTTTGACTTTTATTTGATTCAAAAAGCATTGTTTGAATGTCTTTGAATTTTCTTTGATTTCAAAAGCTTTGTTTAAATGTGTTTGATATTCATTTGATTCAATTAGCTTCGTTGAGCGCATTTGACTTTCATTGGATTCAAAACGTTTTGTTTGAATCTGTTGGGCTTTCATATGATTCTTAAAACTTTGTTTGAATGTGTTTGATTCATTTGATCCAAAAAGCTTTGTTTGAATATGTTTGAATGTGTTTGACTTTCAATTGATTCAAAAAGCTTAGTTTAAATGTGTATTAATTTCATATTATTCAAAAATGTATTTGACTCTCATTTCATTGTAAAAGATTTGTTTTAACGTGTTAAATTAAACTTTCATTTCATTTAAAAAGCTTTGGTTGAATATGTTTGAATGTGTTTGACTTTCATTTCATTCTAAAAGCTTAGTTTAAATGTTTTTAAATTTCATTTCATTCAAAAAGCTTTGTTTGAATGTATTAGACTCTCATTTGATTGAAAAAGCTTTATGATCAGGGGATTTTGCTCCCACCAATCGGAATGCGCCACGTGGGCCAATCAGGTCCTGCCAAGTGTCCCCCAGTTGGAACTGTCAGGGCTTGCCACGTGGCTTGCTCTTATTCGTCCACCTTGGACCTATTATGTCATGACATGTGGCATACTCCATGCCTAATGGAGAAACCGGCCACCCAGGCCCAACTTCCGAGGGAAGCCCAATCGGCCCTAGGTTAACCTAAACCTAGGATGGGCACGTTTCCCAAGGTTATAAATACCTCCCTTAATCCTCATTAAGGGGAATTACGGAAAAAAACACATTAATTACACACAGTAATAACTGGCTGATCTCGCTAACAAAGCAGATTACCTACATTAAACACTCTCACCTAGAGAGACCCAATCACTTTAATTTCCGCATTAATTACTCCTTAATCAAGTACTAACTTGACCGTTGGAGGCGGAGCTCCCAAAACCAGGAGTCTCCGTTATTTTGCAGGTACAGGCGTCCGGTTCCAGTCTCGGAATTGTAACTCTCCCGCAGGACATCAGAAAACCCCGAAACACTTTATTTTAATATTTTTAACTTTATTTCATTTGAAAAACTTTGTTTGAATACACTTGGCTTTTATTCGACTCAAAAAGCTTGGTTTGAATGTGTTTGACTTTCATTTGATTCAAAACGCTTTGTTTGAGTGCGTTTGACATTAATTTCATTCAATGAGCGTCGTTGAAAGCATTTGACTTTCATTCGATTCAAAAAGCTTTGTTTGATATGTTTGACTGTCATTTGATTTAAAAAGCATTGTATGAATGTGGTTGACTTTCATTTGATTCAAAATATCTGTTTGAATGTGTTTTACTTTAATTTGATTCAATTGGCTTCATTTAGTGCATTTTACTTTCATTCAACTCAAAAAACTTTGTTTGAATGTGTTTGACTTTCATTTGATTCAAACAGACTTGTCTGAATGTTTTTTAGTTTCATTTAATACAATTAGCTTCGTTGAATTCGTAAGACTTTTATTCGATTAAAAAAGCTTTGTTTGAATGTGTTTGACTTTTATTTGATTCAAAAAGCATTGTTTGAATGTCTTTGAATTTTCTTTGATTTCGAAAGCTTTGTTTAATTGTGTTTGACTTTCATTAATTCAATTAGCTTCGTTAAATGCGTTTGACTTTCATTGGATTTAAAACGTTTTGTTTGAATGTGTTTAACTTTCATATGATTCTTAAAGCTTTGTTTGAATGTGTCTGATTCATTTGATTCAAAAAGCTTTGTTTGAATATGTTTGAATGTGTTTGACTTTCATTTGATTCAAAAAGCTTAGTTTCAATGTGTTTTAATTTCATTTTATTCAAAAAGCTTTGTTTGAATGTATTTGACTCTCATTTCATTGAAAAAGATTTGTTTTAATGTGTTAAATTAAACTTTCATTTCATTTAAAAAGCTTTGTTTGAATATAATTGAATGTGTTTGACTTTCATTTTATTCAAAAAGCTTAGTTTAAATGTTTTTTAATTTCATTTCATTCAAAAAGCTTTGTTTGAATGTATTTGACTCTCTTTTGATTGAAAAACCTTTATTTTAATATGTTTAACTTTCTTTCGTTTGAAAAACTTTGTTTGAATACACTTGGCTTTTATTCGATTAAAAAAGCTTTGTTTGAATGTGATTGACTTTTATTTGATTCAAAAAGCATTGTTTGAATGTCTTTGAATTTTCTTTGATTTCGAAAGCTTTGTTTAAATGTGTTTGACTTTCATTGATTCAATTAGCTTCGTTAATTGCGTTTGACTTTCATTGGATTCAAAACGTTTTGTTTGAATGTGTTTGACTTTCTTATGATTCTTAAAGCTTTGTTTTAATGTGTCTGATTCATTTGATTCAAAAAGCTTTGTTTGAATGTGTTTGACTTTTATTTGATTCAAAAAGCATTGTTTGAATGTCTTTGAATTTTCTTTGATTTCGAAAGCTTTGTTTAAATGTGTTTGAATTTCATTTGATTCAATTAGCTTCGTGGAATGCATTTGACTTTCATTAGATTCAAAACGTTTTGTTTGAATGTGTTGGACTTTCATATGATTCATAAAGCTTTGTTTGAATGTGTTTTATACATTTGATTCAAAATGCTTTGTTTGAATATGTTTGAATGTGTTTTATACATTTGATTCAAAATGCTTTGTTTGAATATGTTTGAATGTGTTTAACTTTCATTTGATTCAAAAAGCTTAGTTTAAATGTGTTTTAATTTCATTTTATTCAAAAAGCTTTGTTTGAATGTATTTGATTCTCATTTCATTGAAAAAGATTTGTTTTAATGTGTTAAATTAAACTTTCATTTCATTTAAAAAGCTTTGTTTGAATATGTTTGAATGTGTTTGACTTTCGTATTATTCAAAAAGCTTAGTTTAAATGTTTTTTAATTTCATTTCATTCAAAAAGCTTTGTTTCAATGTATTTCACTCTCTTTTGATTGAAAAAGCTTTATTTTAATATGTTTAACTTTCTTTCATTTGAAAATCTTTGTTTGAATACACTTGACTTTTATTTGATTAAAAAAGCTTTGTTTGAATGTGTTTGACTTTTATTTGATTCAAAAAGCATTGTTTGAATGTCTTTGAATTTTCTTTGATTTCGAAAGCTTTGTTTAAATGTGTTTGACTTTCATTGATTCAATTAGCTTCGTTAAATGCGTTTGACTTTCATTGGATTCAAAACGTTTTGTTTGAATGTGTTTGACTTTCATATGATTCTTAAAGCTTTGTTTTAATGTGTCTGATTCATTTGATTCAAAAAGCTTTGTTTGAATGTGTTTGACTTTCATTTGATTCAAAAAGCTTAGTTTAAATGTGTTTTAATTTCATTTTATTCAAAAAGCTTTGTTTGAATGTATTTGACTCTCATTTCATTGAAAAAGATTTGTTTTAATGTGTTAAATTAAACTTTTATTTGATTTAAAAAGCTTTGTTTGAATATGTTTAAATGTGTTTGACTTTCATTTTATTCAAAAAGCTTAGTTTAAATGTTTTTTAGTTTCATTTCATTCAAAAAGCTTTGTTTGAATGTATTTGACTCTCTTTTGATTGAAAAAGCTTTATTTTAATATGTTTAAATTTCTTTCATTCGAAAAACTTTGTTTGAATACACTTGACTTTTATTCGATTCAAAAAGCTTTGTTTGAATGTGTTGGACTTTCATTTGATTCAAAACACTTTGTTTGAGTGCGTTTGACTTTAATTTGATTCAATGAGCTTCGTTGAAAGCATTTGACTTTCATTTTATTCAAAAAGTTTTGTTTGATATGTTTGACTTTCATTTGATTTAAAATCATTGTATGAATGTGGTTGACTTTCATTTGATTCAAAATATTTGTTTGAATGTGTTTTACTTTAATTTGATTCAATTGGCTTCATTTAGTGCATTTGACTTTCATTCAACTCAAAAATCTTTGTTTGAATGTGTTTGACTTTCATTTGATTCAAAAAGACTTGTCTGAATGTTTTTGAGTTTCATTTAAAACAATTAGCTTCGTTGAATTCGTTTGACCTTTATTCGATTAAAAAATCTTTGTTTGAATGTGTTTAACTTTTATTTGATTCAAAAAGCATTGTTTGAATGTCTTTGAATTTCTTTGATTTCAAAAGCTTTGTTTAAATGTGTTTGAATTTCATTTGATTCAATTAGCTTCGTGGAATGCATTTGACTTTTATTGGATTCAAAACGTTTTGTTTGAATGTGTTAGACTTTCATATGATTCTTAAAGCTTTGTTTGAATGTGTTTGAATGTGTTTGACTTTCATATTATTCAAAAAGCTTAGTTTAAATGTTTTTTAATTTCATTTCATTCAAAAAGCTTTGTTTCAATGTATTTCACTCTCTTTTGATTGAAAAAGCTTTATTTTAATATGTTTAACTTTCTTTCATTTGAAAATCTTTGTTTGAATACACTTGACTTTTATTTGATTAAAAAAGCTTTGTTTGAATGTGTTTGACTTTTATTTGATTCAAAAAGCATTGTTTGAATGTCTTTGAATTTTCTTTGATTTCGAAAGCTTTGTTTAAATGTGTTTGACTTTCATTGATTCAATTAGCTTCGTTAAATGCGTTTGACTTTCATTGGATTCAAAACGTTTTGTTTGAATGTGTTTGACTTTCATATGATTCTTAAAGCTTTGTTTTAATGTGTCTGATTCATTTGATTCAAAAAGCTTTGTTTGAATGTGTTTGACTTTCATTTGATTCAAAAAGCTTAGTTTAAATGTGTTTTAATTTCATTTTATTCAAAAAGCTTTGTTTGAATGTATTTGACTCTCATTTCATTGAAAAAGATTTGTTTTAATGTGTTAAATTAAACTTTTATTTGATTTAAAAAGCTTTGTTTGAATATGTTTAAATGTGTTTGACTTTCATTTTATTCAAAAAGCTTAGTTTAAATGTTTTTTAGTTTCATTTCATTCAAAAAGCTTTGTTTGAATGTATTTGACTCTCTTTTGATTGAAAAAGCTTTATTTTAATATGTTTAACTTTCTTTCATTCGAAAAACTTTGTTTGAATACACTTGACTTTTATTCGATTCAAAAAGCTTTGTTTGAATGTGTTGGACTTTCATTTGATTCAAAACGCTTTGTTTGAGTGCGTTTGACTTTAATTTGATTCAATGAGCTTCGTTGAAAGCATTTGACTTTCATTTTATTCAAAAAGTTTTGTTTGATATGTCTGACTTTCATTTGATTTAAAAGCATTGTATGAATGTGGTTGACTTTCATTTGATTCAAAATATTTGTTTGAATGTGTTTTACTTTAATTTGATTCAATTGGCTTCATTTAGTGCATTTGACTTTCATTCAACTCAAAAATCTTTGTTTGAATGTGTTTGACTTTCATTTGATTCAAAAAGACTTGTCTGAATGTTTTTGAGTTTCATTTTAAAACAATGAGCTTCGTTGAATTCGTTTGACTTTTATTCGATTAAAAAATCTTTGTTTGAATGTGTTTGACTTTTATTTGATTAAAAAAGCATTGTTTGAATGTCTTTGAATTTTTTTTGATTTCAAAAGCTTTGTTTAAATATGTTTGACTTTCATTTGATTCAATTAGCTTCGTTGAATGCATTTGACTTTCATTGGATTCAAAACGTTTTGTTTGAATATGTTTGACATTCATGTGATTCTTAAAGCTTTGTTTGAATGTGTTTGATTCATTTGATTCAAAATGCTTTGTTTGAATATGTTTGAATGTGTTTGACTTTCATTTGATTCAAAAAAGCTTAGTTTAAATGTGTTTTAATTTCATTTTATTCAAAAACTTTGTTTGAATGTATTTGACTCTCATTTCATTGAAAAAGATTTGTTTTAATGTTTTAAATTAAACTTTCATTTCATTTAAAAAGCTTTGGTTGAATATGTTTGAATGTGTTTGACTTTCATTTTATTCTAAAAGCTTAGTTTAAATGTTTTTTAATTTCATTTCATTCAAAAAGCTTTGTTTGAATGTATTAGACTCTCATTTGATTGAAAAAGCTTTATTTTAATATTTTTAACTTTATTTCATTTGAAAAACTTTGTTTGAATACACTTGACTTTTATTCGACTCAAAAAGCTTGGTTTGAATGTGTTTGACTTTCATTTGATTCAAAACGCTTTGTTTGAGTGCATTTGACTTTAATTTAATTCAATGAGCGTCGTTGAAAGCATTTGACTTTCATTCGATTCAAAAAGCTTTGTTTGATATGTTTGACTTTCATTTGATTTAAAAAGTATTGTATGAATGTGGTTGACTTTGATTTGGTTCAAAATATTTGTTTGAATGTGTTTTACTTTAATTTGATTCAATTGGCTTCATTTAGTGCATTTTACTTTCATTCAACTCAAAAAGTTTTGTTTGAATGTGTTTGACTTTTATTTGATTCAAAAAGACTTGTCTGAATGTTTTTTAGTTTCATTTATTACAATTAGTGATTAGAGGATTTTGCTCCCACCAATCGGAATGCGCCACGTGGGCCAATCAGGTCCTGCCAAGTGTCCCCCAGTTGGAACTGTCAGGGCTTGCCACGTGGCACACGCCTATTCGTTCACCCTAGACCTATTATGTCATGACACGTGGCATCCTCCATGCCTAGTGGAGAAACCGACCACCTAGGCCCAACTTCCAAGGGAAGCCCAATCAGCCCTAGGTTAACCTAAACCTAGGATTGACACGTTTTCCAAGGTTATAAATACCTCCCTTAATCCTCATTAAGGGAGATTACGCACATTAAACACTCTCACCTAGAGAGACCCAATCACTTTTATTTCCGCATTAATTACTCCTTAATCAAGTACTAACTTGACCGTCGGAGGCGGATCTCCAATCATCCGGAGCATCCGTTTGTTTTGCAGGTACAGGCGTCCGGTTCCAGTCTCGGAATTGTAACTCTCCCGCAGGACATCAGAAAACCCCGAAACATTTTGGCGCCGTCTGTGGGGAGAGTACTTCTGAGATGGCATCCACGTCTGTACCGACTCCTGAAGAGAGGCGTCCCCTAGACGATCCTCAAGTTCAGTCGGACCATGACATTGAGAATGAATTTGAAGTTGAAACTCACACAGCTTCAGACGGGACCCTAAGGGCCCGACGCACCCGTCATACCGAAAGGAGGGAACGGGAACATCTTCAAACTGGACTTAGTGAATGTGGTTGACTTTCATTTGATTCAAAATATTTGTTTAAATGTTTTTTTACTTTAATTTGATTCAATTGGCTTCATTTAGTGCATTTGACTTTCATTCAACTCTAAAAGCTTTGTTTGAATGTGTTTGACTTTTATTTGATTCAAAAAGACTTGTCTGAATGTTTTTGAGGTTCATTTAATACAATTATCTTCATTGAATTCGTTTGACTTTTATTCGATTAAAAAAGCTTTGTTTGAATGTGTTTGACTTTTATTTGATTCAAAAAGCATTGTTTGAATGTCTTTGAATTTTCTTTGATTTCAAAAGCTTTGTTTAAATGTGTTTGATTTTCATTTGATTCAATTAGCTTCGTTGAGTGCATTTGACTTTCATTGGATTCAAAACGTTTTGTTTGAATCTGTTGGGCTTTCATATGATTCTTAAAACTTTGTTTGAATGTGTTTGATTCATTTGATCCAAAAAGGTTTGTTTGAATATGTTTGAATGTGTTTGACTTTCAATTGATTCAAAAAGCTTAGTTTAAATGTGTTTTAATTTCATATTATTCAAAAATGTATTTGACTCTCATTTCATTGTAAAAGATTTGTTTTAATGTGTTAAATTAAACTTTCATTTTATTTAAAAAGCTTTGGTTGAATATGTTTGAATGTGTTTGACTTTCATTTCATTCTAAAAGCTTAGTTTAAATGTTTTTAAATTTCATTTCATTCAAAAAGCTTTGTTTGAATGTATTAGACTCTCATTTGATTGAAAAAACTTTATGATTAGGGGATTTTGCTCCCACCAATCGGAATGCGCCACGTGGGCCAATCAGGTCCTGCCAAGTGTCCCCCAGTTGGAACTGTTAGGGCTTGCCACGTGGCACGCGCTTATTCGTCCACCTTGGACCTATTATGTCATGACATGTGGCATACTCCATGCCTAATGGAGAAACCGGCCACCCAGGCCCAACTTCCGAGGGAAGCCCAATCGGCCCTAGGTTAACCTAAACCTAGGATGGGCACGTTTCCCAAGGTTATAAATACCTCCCTTAATCCTCATTAAGGGGAATTACGGAAAAAAACACATTAATAACACACAGTAATAACTGGCTGATCTCGTTAACAAAGCAGATTACCTACATTAAACACTCTCACCTAGAGAGACCCAATCACTTTAATTTCCGCATTAATTACTCCTTAATCAAGTACTAACTTGACCGTTGGAGGCGGAGCTCCCAACACCAGGAGTCTCCGTTATTTTGCAGGTACAGGCGTCCGGTTCCAGTCTCGGAATTGTAACTCTCCCGCAGGACATCAGAAAACCCCGAAACACTTTATTTTAATATTTTTAACTTTATTTCATTTAAAAAACTTTGTTTGAATACACTTGACTTTTATTCGACTCAAAAAGCTTGGTTTGAATGTGTTTGACTTTCATTTGATTCAAAACGCTTTGTTTGAGTGCGTTTGACATTAATTTCATTCAATGAGCGTCGTTGAAAGCATTTGACTTTCATTCGATTCAAAAAGCTTTGTTTGATATGTTTGACTTTCATTTGATTTAAAAAGCATTGTATGAATGTGGTTGACTTTCATTTGATTCAAAATATCTGTTTGAATGTGTTTTACTTTAATTTGATTCAATTGGCTTCATTTAGTGCATTTTACTTTCATTCAACTCAAAAAGCTTTGTTTGAATGTGTTTGACTTTCATTTGATTCAAAAAGACTTGTTTGAATGTTTTTTAGTTTCATTTAATACAATTAGCTTCGTTGAATTCGTAAGACTTTTATTCGATTAAAAAAGCTTTGTTTGAATGTGTTTGACTTTTATTTGATTCAAAAAGCATTGTTTGAATGTGTTTGAATTTTCTTTGATTTCGAAAGCTTTGTTTAATTGTGTTTGACTTTCATTGATTAAATTAGCTTCGTTAAATGCGTTTGACTTTCATTGGATTTAAAACGTTTTACTTTCATTGGATTCAATTAGCTTCATTTAGTGCATTTTACTTTCATTCAACTCAAAAAGCTTTGTTTGAATGTGTTTGACTTTCATTTGATTCAAAAAGACTTGTCTGAATGTTTTTTAGTTTCATTTAATACAATTAGCTTCGTTGAATTCGTTTGACTTTTATTCGATTAAAAAAGCTTTGTTCGAATGTGTTTGACTTTTATTTGATTCAAAAAGCATTGTTTTAATGTGTTTGAATTTTCTTTGATTTCGAAAGCTTTGTTTAAATGTGTTTGACTTTCATTGATTCAATTAGCTTCGTGGAATGCATTTGACTTTCATTGGATTCAAAACGTTTTGTTTGAATGTGTTGGACTTTCATATGATTCTTAAAGCTTTGTTTGAATGTGTTTTATACATTTGATTCAAAATGCTTTGTTTGAATATGTTTGAATGTGTTTGACTTTCATTTGATTCAAAAAGCTTAGTTTAAATGTGTTTTAATTTCATTTTATTCAAAAAGCTTTGTTTGAATGTATTTGACTCTCATTTCATTGAAAAAGATTTGTTTTAATGTGTTAAATTAAACTTTCATTTCATTTAAAAAGCTTTGTTTGAATATAATTGAATGTGTTTGACTTTCATTTTATTCAAAAAGCTTAGTTTAAATGTTTTTTAATTTCATTTCATTCAAAAAGCTTTGTTTGAATGTATTTGACTCTCTTTTGATTGAAAAACCTTTATCTTAATATGTTTAACTTTCTTTCGTTTGAAAAACTTTGTTTGAATACACTTGGCTTTTATTCGATTAAAAAAGCTTTGTTTGAATGTGTTTGACTTTTATTTGATTCAAAAAGCATTGCCAAGGAACAGTCGGCTAAGAAACCTTCCACTTAAGGGAAGAGGAAGCCAGTTCAAGGGCGAGAGGCGACCCCTCATCCTAATTCTAGGAAGTGGGAGCCGCCTGCTCTTGATTTCACAAAGTACCATTTTCCTACTCAAGGAAAGAGGAAACCTGCTCGTCATATTCAGGCGGACGGGTCGAAGAAAACATACACAGACGCTCGGCTATTGCTAGAGCAGAAAAAGAATGACTGATTGTCAGAGTCGGCCTCTACTTCAAACTTCCAAGACAGTCTGCGCAATACCTCGATTATGCATACTCAGTCGCATCATGAGAGTCAGTCAAGCGGTACCTCCCGTCAGTCCGGCTTTCATAGTGACCAGGCGGTACCAAACTTACCATTTGTACCGCAACAACAATATTTTTTGCAGCCACCTCTGTTTGGTGGGCATGCAGCAAGCCTCCCAGCGATCCACAGGCATCTGTAGCATGTTGTACCCGAGAGTTATTTTGGCTGTGAATGTC
Source organism: Chenopodium quinoa (assembly GCF_001683475.1). Lineage (NCBI taxonomy): Eukaryota > Viridiplantae > Streptophyta > Magnoliopsida > Caryophyllales > Amaranthaceae > Chenopodium > Chenopodium quinoa. Next base: position 41,311 of record NW_018744965.1, on the reverse strand, counting down.
CAACCTATGGACTGGCAGCTACGGTTGCTTAGACTTGGGGAACAGCCGTCGGCCTTCTCCAAGGAAATTGCTGAAGCCGCTCAGCCGGCCAAAGTGAAAAATGTATTAGTAGGCGCCTATGACGGCACTACTAACCTGATGTACCTTCAAGGGTTGGATGATCCCACTTGGTGCAAGTGTTTCCCAACGACTCTCAAAGGAATCGCACAACAATGGTTCGGCAACCTTCCGACTGGTTGTGTGAATAACTTCAGGACGCTTGCTTACTTATTCACCTCCAACTTTGCCATGAACATACCTGCGAAGAAGACGACCCTTGATTTAGGAACGATTCAGCAGGGCGAGAAGGAGGGGCTTCGTTCTTACATCAGGCGGTTCAACCTGATGAGAATACAGATTCAAGGGTACCGGATGAGGTAGCCTATACTGACTTTTTCAGAGGTCTCAAAGACGGATCGACATTCAAATTTGATTTGATCCGAAAGAGGGTGGCGACTCTTCAAGAGGCCTTGATTGAAGCGGAAGCCTATATACAGGCGACTGATCTTTGTAGTACAAAACAGTCGGACGGGAAAAGGTTCGACAAAAAAGAAGGACGACAGAGAAAGTTGTCGAACAAAGATGAGAAGAAAAGAAAAGAGGTCTGGGCGGCTGATTCCTCTAAACAGCCGGCCCAGAAGAAGAAAAAAGAATTCAAACCATACTCCCCAAAGTATGCGTTTAACAAGGATAGCCAAGCCATCCTAAAGGAAATCAAGGGACGGATCTCAATTGAGAAGCCGGTCCCCATGAAGGGTTCTGCAAGCAACCGGAACCAAGAAAAATTCTGTGATTATCATGAAGATATTGGTCATCACACCAACGAATGCATCAGTCTCATGCGGTATCTGGACCGCCTGGTTGAGCAGGGCGATCTTGACACTTATGTCAAGAAATCTACGGGGAACACTTCCTCGAAAAAGTAGTCGGCCAAAAAGAGTCAACAGGCCGACAGCTCTGATACAGATGATGCAGTCGTCTACACCATTGCAGGCGGTTTCTCAGGAGGCGGCCCCACTATTAGGGGCAACAAAGACAATATCAGGCGGCTAGATGTAAATTCCGTTCACCAAGAACGGCCCTCCAAATATTCATTTTCTGAGATTGTCATCACTGAAGAAGATCTAGGAGGGGTAAGGGGGCCGCATGACGACCCTATCGTTATTGAGTGTAAAGTGGCCAACCAGAGAGTTGGCCGAATCCTTATAGATACTGGAAGCTCCTCAGATCTTATCAGTAGAAAATGTCTGTCAAAATTAAAATATCAGACTGATTGCATACATCTGGCATCCCACCCTTTAGTAGGGTTTGGGGGAGGAGTCGTCCACCCAGTGGGACGAGTGGATTTACCCATCCGCCTGGGTGAAAAAAGGGAAGGACGACACATGGTAGTCCGGTTCCTGGTAGTAGAAGAACTCTCGGCCTACAACATGATTCTGGGACGACCAACCCTGAATAATTCCAAGGCTGTTATAATCCCATCTCTTATGTTGCTCAAATTTGAGAAGGATAATGGAACAGTCGGGTCCCTAAGGGGAGATCAGAGGATGGCCCGAGAGTGCTATCTCTCGGATATCAAGCCCACTGTTATGACCGCAGGGTCAAGTGGTGGAAAAACAGACCTTGACAATGTCAAGGAGAGTGCGCCTGTTCAAGAAGCAGGCGGCAAGAAGAGAAAGGCAGCCCAGACGGGGGCCGCAAGAAAAGACAGAAAATAGCAATCATTGGCAGAGGAGCGGTCGGATGAATTCCGCCCTAAGCCGTCTGGTGAGCATACGGACCTGATCTTAGACGACTCACGTCCTGACCGAACAGTTAAAGTTGGGACGACTGCTCTGAGAATCCTGGGTGACGATTTGCACAAACTATTAAAAGAATACAAGGACATCTTTGCATTCGAAGTCCATGAAATGCCAGGCATTAGTCCTGACCTGGCGGTACATAAGCTGGCTGTGGATCCGGAAAAGAAGCCGGTAAGGCAGAAAAAACGGAACCATGGCGAAGAAAGAAGTCAGGCGGCAGCCGCCGAAGTTAAAAAACTACTTGTTGCAGGGTTCATTCGGCAATGTTACTTCCCAGACTGGGTTGAAAATGTGGTGCTTGTTAAAAAGCCGAATGGCACCTGGCGAATGTGTGTAGACTACACAGACTTAAACAAGGCGTGCCCCAAAGACAGCTACCCTCTGCCTAAAATTGATAACCTGGTCGACTAAACAGCCGGCCATGCTTTGATGAGCTTCATGGACGCCTACTCTGGTTTCCATCAAATTCCTTTATGGAAGAAAGATCAGGAGAAGACGGCCTTCGTCACTGATCAGGGGTTATACTGTTACACGGTCATGCCGTTCGGTCTTAAGAATGCCCCGGCTACCTTCCAGCGAATGATAAACACTGTGTTCTTTGATCAGATTGGGAGAAACCTCGAGGCATACATTGATGATATGATTGTCAAGTCTAAGCTTCAGACAGATCATCTGTCGGAGCTCCGAGAAACTTTCGCCACACTCAGGCGGCACCATGTCATGCTCAATCCCAAGAAATGTGTATTTGGAGTTGAGTCTGGGAAATTTCTCAGATTCCTTATCAATCAGAGAGGAATAGAGGCGAACCTTGAGAAGGTGCAGGCAGTCATCAACATGCAGTCGCCTTGTACCGTCCGAGAGGTTCAGAAGTTAACAGGTTGTCTGGCGGCCTTGGGAAGATTTCTAAGCCGATCAGGCGACAAATGCTTCTACTTCTTCCAGGCCATTAAGAAGAAGGCAAGGTTTGAATGGGGGCCGGATGCTGAGGCGACCTTCTAGAAATTGAAAGTTCACTTGCATTCCTTGCCAAGGCTGGTCAGCCCTTTGCCCAGAGAAGTACTCTACATGTACCTGGCCGTCTCTAATCATGCGTTAAGCGCTGTTCTTCTTGCTGAAAGAGACGGTTGTCAGCTCCCGGTCTACTTTGTCAGTCAGGTATTGAAAAATGCTGAGTTGAGGTATCCCTTAGTGGAAAAATTTGGTCTTGCACTCTTCATGGCTGTTAAAAAATTGAAGCCCTACTTTTTGGCACATGCAGTCGTCGTGTATACAGATCAACCTATCAAGCGGCCACTGACCACCATGGAGTCGTCAGGCCGGATGATCAAATGGGCCATAGAAATACAGAGCCTCGAAGTTACTTTCGAGCCTAGAAAAGCAGTGAAGGGGCAAGCCTTTGCTAACTTTATTGTTGAGATGACTCGTCCCCCTGATTCTCGAGATCCAGACCAAATCTGGAAGGTATATGTGGATGGAAGCTCTACTTCAAATGGTTGTGGAGCAGGCGTCATGTGTTAGTCGCCAGAAGGCGACAGGTACGAATATGCTCTACGCTTCAGTTTTCAGGCCTCAAACAATGAGGCAGAATATGAAGCTTTACTAGCCGGAATCCGCATGTGCAAGGCGGCAGGGGCACGAAAGATAAACGCCTTTTCCGGTTCACAATTGATAGTGAGTCAGTATTGTTTGGGGGTATTTTATGTCCTTCGGGAGAGTTACAATTTCCTAGCAGACTTCCTTCTTACGCCAGTACCTGCACCTAGCAGACTTCCTTCTTACGCCTGTACCTGCACAAGTAACGGAGACTCCGGATGGGGGTGGGAGTTCCGCCTCCGAAGATTAAGTTAGTATCTTTTCGAAGTGGAATAAGAACAATAAAAGCTTCTCGGTTCGAGAGCGTTTCAGTAGGTTTGGGCTTTGTTTTTTTTTGTGGTTGCAATTAATGTGTGTTATAAATGAGGTCTACCCTTACTATTTATAGTAGGGGAGAACTGTACCTCAATTAGGGTATAAGGGACACGTGTCTGCAAAGGGATTGGGCCTTTGCAGACCGTTGAAAGATTGACACGTGTCAAGCCGTTATTGGGCCACGTGTCTTAGGGTATTTTCACCCTAAACATCTGCCCCTCACAGGTGAGATGTGGCAAACTCACGTGTCATCTGTGACAGACGTAGGGTGCATGGGGTAAGTGACGGTTCGTCTGCTTCCCCCCTCTTGAATTTCAAATTTTCGTGCTGAAGGTGACTGTTCGCCTTCTGCCTCTTTCTATAAGTAGGGTGGCTACCTCTTTCCTCCGCACTTTTTATTTTCAAAAATTTCCTGAGAAGCTCTGATACCGGCTGCTTCTTTCAAGACTTTCGAGCATCCGGTTTTCGCAAGAACTTGACATCTGCCTTCCGGCTGAGTGCGGATTTAGTAAGGTACCGTCTGCACCCTTTTTCAATTCTTTTTGTTAATTTTCCAGTTGCATAGATAGGATATGGACCCTTCAATTATACACTCGGCACAGCCTACGGCTGCTGTCAGGCGGTCACCAGGCACGGCTGAGTCTAGGACTGGGACTGCCGTTTGGGGGTATTTGGGCGAACCTTCACCTACCTCGAATCCGACCGTCTCTGTTCATGTGCAGGACAGAATGGCTCGGATAAGATGGACGGCAGTTGACCCGGATTACAAGTCCGACGACGCAGCCGAAGATCCGGCTGATCCCAGAAACGAGGACCAGACGGCAGGACCGTCTAGTGAAATTCCTTTGGAAGAAAACCTGGGGACTCGTCAAGATTCCCCGAGTGGTCCGAGCACCCTGGGTGACAGCATATTAGAAGACTCTGATTCTAATGCCGAAGGATCCGGCGATGAATCTGCTGGAGAAGGGTCTGGGTCCGAATCTGAAGCCCCTGCACAGGAGGCTGAGCCTATTGTTGAGGAGGCCTACAAATGGCCGGCTAAGGGGATCCGACTGACATGACCATGTCTGCAAGAGACGTGGTCACCCTTACTGCAACCCTTCCTGCCTTTCTTTTTAAAAGGAAACCAGTTGGGAAGGACTGGGAAATAAGAGTCCCGCCTGTTAATGCAGCCGTCGTATGGACGGACGACTTGGACCATGCCGATGATTTTTTCGGCTGTTATGAGGCGGCATTCAAAGCAGGCCTCCGGTTCCCCCTTCACCCCTGCATCAAGGACATATTGTTGGGGTATGACTTGGGCGTATGGCAATTGACTCCTAACTCTTGGGTCAATATTTTGGGGTACATTGCCGCATGTGAGCTGCAGGAGGTGAACCCCAGTTGGGAGGCTTTTGCACACATGCATTACCTCAGCCGGGCTCCGGGTGGGTGGAATGCCAGGTACACCCTTACCACCAACCAAGAATACATGATGACTTTGGAGAAGCCATCAAAGTGGACCAACTGGAAGAGCAAATTTTATGTCGTCTCTTCTCCTTCCACTTCCCTAAATAACCGGCTGCGGCGGTATAATAAGCACCCGGCATTGCTGGGCAAAAAATGCGCGCTCCCGAAAGTGCCATCTGAGGCCTGGGACCAAATAATGGAGACGGGTCTCTTCCTCAAAACGACCCATCTGATGGAGGACGGTAGTGAAATCATCATCCCAAAGTTCTGGGTACCCCTCCCGGAATGGTTCAGGGACGAGTCCTTCTTGTCCCTTTGCAATCTAAGTTCAATGTTTAAAAAGAGTAGGTTCATTAACCCATCCGGTATTCTGACGCCTGATTATGCGTACACGCTCTAACTCGAATTTCCCTTTTTTGCAGGTAAAGCTAAAAGAATGGTGCCTCCTGAAAAGACACCTGCCTTCTCAGCTATTGAGCTGAGAAAGAAGCAAATCGAAGAGAAGAAGGCGGCACTGGCCGCCAAGAATGGAGTAAAACCTCTTCCATTTCTTACCGGATGACATATGATTTGCCTTTGTTTCTAACTGATTGCTTTGTTTTGACTATTTTCAGGGTGGAACCCAAGGCATGCCAAAATCACTAGCAAGCATGCACAAAAGACCGGCTGGTGTGATACCCCAGCCGGCTTCAAAAGCTCCAAGGCTGCCGGGTCCACCTTTGGCAGCTAGTCCTGCAAAGAGGACGTCTGACCCTGCCAGGCCAACCACTGCAGGGAAGAGCCTGCAGCTAACGCCGAGTGCTTCAGCGGGCCAGACCCGGATGGGATCTGGCTCAGATGCGGCTGGGGGGGATGGCACCCCACAGCCTGAACAAGGTAAAACCTCTGCCTTTGACCCCCCCTGGCCGCTTGGGCATATGAGAGTCAAAACTCAAGCAAGCCAGTCTGGGGGCTCCTCTGGCAGCCGCATGAATATAGGCGGCGCCTATGCCCAGTATCTGACAGATAACCCTTCCTTTGCAGATGACTCTACCAGCCGGCCCGACTACAACCAATACGCCAAGAGAATGGTCAAGACTCTGACCCGTTCTGAAAAGGAGGCGGTGCCGGCTGTACACCAGGTTAACCTGGATCGCATCAACTCTCTTCTTGCTGAGGTAAATAACCCGAATGCCCTATGCTTGTCTCAAGCTCTGCTTTTGCCGGATGAGTAGTAATTATCATCATTAGTTCTAACTCCTTTTCCGGTTGGTACCATAGGTGATGCTGAGAGTGGACGGGCTCCGAGTCCCCTTGCGTAAAAAGCAAGAGGAGGTAAGAGACGCTCAGAAGCGTGCCCTTGACCTAATTGACGTTAGTCAATTTCACAGTATTAAATATGATTTGGCAACTAAAGAGAGAGAGTTGCAACAGGAGGAATTACTGAAAGAGGCTGTGCTGGCTGGGGATGAGGCCAAGAAGAAAGTTGATGAACTTGAGCTTAAGGTCAAGGACCTCCAGGCTGATCTTAGAGCTCTGGAAGGAGCTGACAAGGAAAATGCCAACCTCCGCCAGAAGAACAGCGAGCTGACTGTCCAACTCACTAATATTCAGGCGGCCCACAAGAAGGAGCTGAACGAGGAACTCAGCCGCCTGATTACAGAGAATGAAGCCGACTGCGAGGAGCGCATGAAGCTGGCTTGGGACCTCATCCATCCGGACTCTGACTTTGACTATTTCAACCTCCGTTACTTGTATGCTTCTGAAGTTTATGAAGCTCGAGTACTCGGCACTCCTGCCCCTCCTCCTTTCGACGAGTGGGCTGAGAAGGGGTTAGGGTCAGAGCCGGATGGGGTGCCAATGGGAAACCAGCCGAAGCAGCTGCAAGAGCAGACGGCTGAGACTCAGGTTGGGCAAGCTCAAGGGTTGGAGCAGCCTCAGCAACAAGAGCAACAGCAAGATTGATATTTTCTTTCTTTTTTTACCGGCCTGCGTGCCGTGTATTTTCGATGTATCTTTCCCGGACAGGGGTCCGGCTAACATTTCAATTAATCTATTAACCGACACAGTCGGTTTTTCTATCTCTATTATTAGCATTTTTTTTTATGCATTTTTAAAAGTATTTCAGCCGTTCTATATATGCCGGATGAAGAAGCGATACCACAATATGCCCCTGAAATGGCTACCTGTTTACCCCAACAGTAGACTGGTAGTCGTTTCATGGAAGCCGGATGGGGGGTCAGTGACTGACCTAACCTTGCCCCGTCTGGTACAATTATATATAGGATGGGATGTAAAACCGTTTAGGTGGTTACGGTGGCCCATTAGGAATTTCATTTTTCCGGATGGACCTCTTTTGGGTCCTTGCCGGATGAATGCTAGATGCAAAGGATCATTTCTAACGGCTGCAAAATTGTTTTAGACAAATGCCGTTGAGTTATTGGATCGCTAGAACAATGTTCCACCCAGAAGGGAACTGTTCTCTCCAGTGATTCACCCGGATGGACCTCTTTTGGGTCCTTGCCGGATGAATCCTAGATGCAAAGGATCATTTCTAACGGCTGCAAAATCGTTTTAGACAAACGCCGTTGAGTTATTGGATCGCTAGAACAATGTTCCACCCAGAAGGGAGCTGTTCTCTTCAGTGATTCACCCGGATGGGTGTCACCGGATGACTGCTCTTTTTGGAGCAGTGGTTTTAACAAGTGTTCTTCCGTCTGTGTTCTTGCACTAGACAGGTGCAAATACAATTGTATGAATGGAAATTATATGCTTTCACATTTCAATCCTTAGAAGTAGTACTTTTTCAAGTTATCTACATTCCAGGTACGAGGCAGCCGCATTCCGTCTGGGGTTTCCAGGCGGTATGTGCCGTTTCTAACTTCTTCAAAAATCCGGTAGGGTCCCTCCCAGTTTGGGGTTAGTTTCCCTTGTTCGTATGCCCTACCGGTTGCTTCAAGCTTCCGTAATACAAAATCTCCAACTTTGAGGGGGCGTTTAAGCACCTTTTTGTTGTAGGCCCTCGTCATTCGAAGGCGGTAGATTTCATGACGCAAGGCGGCGTTGCCCCTTCTTTCTGGAAGAGTATCCAGAGACAGGCGCATGGCTTCCCAATTTGCCTCTTCATCATACAACATGATTCGAAGTGTTGGCTCATATAATTCAATGGGAAGCACCGCCTCTGTGCCATATGCCATAAGGAATGGAGTTTCACCGGTTGACCCCTTCTCAGTAGTTCTGATGGACCAAAGAACGTGAGTTAACTCTTCTGCCCAAAGCCCGCCTGCCTTCTCGATCTTTTTCTTTATGCCGCCTGAGATGAGCTTGTTGAAAGCTTCAACTTGACCGTTTGCTTGCGGACGGCCAACGGATGCAAATTAGTAGGAAATCCCTTGGTCTTGCAACCAAGTCTTTAGGACAGGCGTTTCGAACTGGGGGCCATTGTCAAAGACCATTGACATTGGTACACCGAACCGGGTGATGACATTTCTCCAAATGAAGGAGATGACATCCTTAGTTTTGATGCCCTTTACCGCCTCGGCCTCAACCCACTTGGTGAAGTAATCAACAGCCACTAAAATGTATCTTCTGCCGCCTGGGGCAGGAGTGTATGGCCCCAAAATATCCATGCCCCATTTTGCAAAGGGAATTGGGCTGTGAATAACTGTCATATCAGTTGCCGGCTGCCTTATCAGCCGGCCGAACCTCTGGCACTTGTCGCATCTTTTCACCAGATCTAATGCATCCGCCTCTAGTGTAGGCCAAAAGTATCCTTGCCGCCGGGTTCTTTTGGCGAGGGTCCTCCCGCCAATGTGAGATCCACAGAAGCCGGCGTGGAGATCTTCCAGTATTTCCTTGCCCCGTTCTGGGGTAACACACTTGAATAGCGGCTGCAAGTAACCCTTCCGGAACAGTTCACCTTCGTGCATTGCGAAGCTTAATGCTTGTCTTTTAAGAGCAGCTGCTTCGGATGAGGTTTCCGGTAGAGTGCCGTCTACCAAGTAATTCCGGATGGGGTCCATCCAAGTGGAGCTTCGATCTAGAACTCCAATGGGGTCATGTTCAATGCTTTTCTTTTCCATGACTTCCTAGAAGACTGATCTAGGCGTATCACATGTGGCAGAGGATGCAAGTTTGGATAGTGCATCCGCCTGATTATTCTCGGATCTGGGTACTTGACTTAGGTTGAATTCATAAAATGCCCCAGCCTCCTCTTTGACCGCCTGCAAATACATAATCATCACCGGATGGGTGGCCTCGTAGTCACCGTTGTACTGGCTAACGATGAGTTGGGAATCTGAGCAGGCATCAACTTTCCTTGCCCCGACTGCCTTACACATGCGGATACCGGCTAGCAGGGCCTCGTATTCAGCTTCATTATTCGAAGCTTGAAACTTGAATCGTAGAGCATACTCGTATTTGTCCCCCTCCGGAGAGTGAATAATTACACCCGCTCCGCAACCATTCAGCGTAGAGCTCCCGTCTACATAAACCCTCCAAACTTGATCAATTTTATCTGGCTGTATTGGCCTTGTCATTTCAACGATGAAGTCGGCAAACGCCTGACCCTTCACTGCTCGCCTGGGTTCAAAAGTGATTTCTAAGCTTTGGATTTCCACAACCCATTTAATCATTCTTCCGGATGACTCTAAAGTGGTCATAGGCCTTTTGAGCGGCTGATCAGTGTAAACGGTCACCGGATGTGCTAAAAAATACGGTTTCAGCCGCTTGACTGCTTTGAACAAAGCCAGACCGAATTTTTCGATCATGGGATAACGAAGTTCAGCATTCCGGAGGACATGGCTTATAAAGTATACCGGGAGCTGATTGCCGTCTCTCTCAGCAAGGAGGACGGCGCTCAAGGAGTGATCCGAGACGGCCAAGTACATGTAGAGAGCCTCCTGGGGTAGGGGACTCACCAATCTTGGCAAAGAATGCAGGTGTTGCTTCAGCCGTTGAAATGCCGCCTCAGCCTCTTCACCCCATTCAAACCTTGACCTCTTTTTGATTGCTTGAAAGAAATACAGGCACTTGTCACCTGACCGGCTGAGGAATCTCCCCAATGCCGCCAGGCAACCGGTAAGCTTTTGAGCCTCCTTGACGGTACGTGGCGACTGCATGTCAATCACCGCCTGTACTTTGTCCGGATTGGCCTCTATGCCCCTTTGATCAATCAAAAATCCAAGAAACTTCCCGGACTCAACTCCAAAGACGCATTTTTTTGGATTTAACATGACTTTATGCCGTCTGAGGGTGGTGAGAGTTTCTCGGAGGTCGGCTAGATGATTCGCCTGCAGCCTTGATTTGACAATCATATCATCAATGTACACCTCCACGTTCCTTCCAATCTGATCATAAAAGACCGAGTTCATCATTCGCTGGAAAGTAGCAGGCGCATTCTTCAACCCAAACGGCATCACCGTGTAGCAATATAGCCCTTGATCTGTGACGAAAGCCGTCTTCTCTTGGTCTTTCTTCCACAAGGGTATCTGATGGAAGCCGGAATAGGCGTCCATGAAACTCATCAGGGCATGGCCTGCTGTAGAGTCTACCAAATGATCTATCTTTGGAAGCGGGTAGCTATCTTTTGGACAAGCCCTGTTGAGGTCCGTGTAATCTACACACATCCGCCAGGTTCCATTCGGCTTTTTCACAAGGACAACATTGGCTACCCAATCCGGGTAGTAACATTGCCGGATGAATCCAGCTTTCAAGAGTTTCTTGACCTCGGTTGCTGCCGCCTGGGACCTTTCCTCGCCATGGTTCCGTTTCTTTTGCCTGACCGGCTTCTTCTTAGGATCCACAGCGAGTCTATGTACAGCAAGATCCGAACTTACACCCGGCATCTCTTCTACTTCAAAGGCAAACACATCTTTGAACTCCTTCAGCAAAAGGAGCAAATCTGATCCCAAACTTTCAAACGCAGCCGTTCCAACCTTGACGGTTCTGTCTGGCCGGCTGTCTTCAAGGACAACATCAATTATTTCTCCAGCCGGCTGAGGGCGAAGGACGTTTGTCCTCTCCCCGGACAGTGATTGCTATTGTTTCTCCTTCACAGGCGCCAGTTGGTCCGCCTTCCTCTTTTTACCGGCTGGCTTTATAGCCGGTAAGCTTTGATCACAGTCGTCAAGTTCAACAATTTCTTTCTCTTGACCGCCTGTGTCAAGCGTTGGTTTGATGTCCGAGAGGTAACACTCTCTCGCCATCTTTTGGTCCCCACTCAAGGAACCGACTGTGCCATCATCCCTTTCAAACTTTATCAACATTAGAGATGGGATGATGACTGCCTTTGAGAGGTTAAGGGTTGGACGGCCAATAATCAGATTGTAGGCAGTCAGCTCTTCTACAACAAGAAACTTGACAACCATATGCCGGCCCTTACCCTTCTCTCCGAACCGGATGGGTAGATCAATCATGCCCACTAGATGTACTACTCCTCCCCCAAAACCTACAAGAGGGTATGAGGCCGGAAGCATGCTACTGGGCTTATACTTGAGTTTCTCCAAGCACCGGTAGCTGATGAGGTCGGATGAGCTCCCAGTATCAATCAAGATCCGGCCAACTCTTTGATTGGCGATTTTGCACTCGATGACTATGGGGTCATCATGAGGCCGCCTGACCTCGCCCCTATCTCTCTCGGAGATGTTAACTTCCGGAAATGAATATTCAGACGACTGGCCCTCATCCACTGAGTTGACCAGTTTCCGAATGTTGTCTTTTGTGCCCCGGATGGTAGGCCCACCTCCCGCAAATCCACCGGCTATGGTCAGGATGGTTTCCTCATCCGTATCCGATTGAGTAGCCGTCTTCTTTGGGGGTGGTCCTCTTGCTTGTTTAGGAGTACCCCTTGACTTGGAAAGATAAGATTTGAGAGCCCCCTCATCAGCGAGCCGGTCGAAGAGCCGCCTGAGGCTAAAGCAACCCTCAGTGTCGTGGCCAATTTCCTCGTGGAAAAAGACAATATTTGCTCTTATCCCGGGCGCTTAGAGGACTCTTCATAGGAGACGGTTTTTCAAGATTCAACCGGTCCTTTACTTCGTTGAGAATGGAGGCACAGTCTTTGTTGAACTCGTACTTTGGCACATACGGATCCGACCTCTTCCTTTTCTGGAAAGGTTGTCCGGATGAGTCTGCCGCCCATACCCCCTTTCTCTTGTCTTCCTTTTTGGCCGACTGGGTAGGCCGACTCTCTTTCTTATCGGATCTTTTGTAATCCGTTGGAAGTTTAACAACACACAATTCCACTGCCTGAATGTAGGCCTCCGCCTTCATGAGCGCCTCGTGAAGAGTGAAGACCCTCTTCCTAACCAAGTCAAACTTAAAAGTTGATCCATCTTTTAAGCCTTTGAAGAAATCAGTATAGGCAACGTCATCAGACAATCCATGGATTTGGATCCTCATCAGGTTAAACCGCCTGACATATGACCGGAGCCCCTCTTTGTCTCCCTGTTGTATTGCCCCTAGATCAAGGCTTGTTTTCTTGGCAGGGATGTTCATAGAAAAGTTGGACGTAAACCAGTAGGCCAAGGTCCTGAAATTATTGATGCATCCGGCTGGGAGGTTACCAAACCAACGTTGAGCAATCCCTTTCAACGTAGCCGGGAAGCACCGGCACCATGCGGCGTCATCCAAACCCTGCAAATACATCAGGTTGGTGTATGCCATAAGGTGATCTTCCGGGTTGGTGGTACCGTCGTAGGCGCCTACCAACACGTTTTTGATTTTAGACGGCTGGGTCATCTCGGTGATTTCTCTGGAGAACGCCGTTGGCTGTTCCCCAAGGTTGAGCAGCCGGAGCTGCCAGTCCATAGGCTGGACGGGCGGCTGATGCTGCCCCCTGAAAATACCTGCCTGTGCATAGGGGGATCCAAAGGGCGTATACGGTGTTCCATGCACTGCCGGTTGGATCATATGGGGGCCGGATCGAGCGGAAACCTCGCTCATCCGGCTGTCATTGTTTGTTCTCGAGTGCCTTCCTGAGGTGGCATTGAAGCTGTCTCGAAAGGTCGATGTTGATGCCGACTCGGATCGCTGAGTCTTTTTATCTTGGATGAGCGTCCGGGCGTCGGAATAGACTTTCTTGGTTCCATCCGGCTGAATGTGCCGGACGGGCTTTCTGACTCCATCTATAGGAGTGTGCATCTTTGAGAAATCAAAGAGCCTAGCCGGCATGTTTGACTTCGGATGCGGGGTAGATGCTCTACCCTTTACTGTTTTGGCTGTCTTTTTACCGTGACGCCTTTCTTCCGCCTGACCCTTACGGGGGCCGGCTGTATAGTCCAGAAGGCCTTTGATCTCTCCTTTGAAGCTCATCATCATATTCATGAGCTCATCTCTGGAGACTGGGGAGTCTCCAGCGGTAGAGGTTAACCCAAGCGGCCCCCTAGTTGGCTTGCTAGGAGCCGCCTGGTTCCCTTCCCGTTCTCTCTTATCTTTGGAACGGGTGTTCTTGGTCCTTAAAGAGCCATCCGCAGCAGTGTAAGCTTCCAAGTCATAGTTATCGGCTGTATCTTGGTCCGAATGGACCTCAACCTCCCCAGTAGGCAGATTGCCTTTACCAGGTAGTATAGGCTCAGATGTCATCTAGAAAGTACTCTCCCCACAGACGGCGCCAGATGTTTGGGGGTATTTTATGTCCTTCGGGAGAGTTACAATTTCCTAGCAGACTTCCTTCTTACGCCTGTACCTGCACCTAGCAGACTTCCTTCTTACGCCTGTACCTGCACAAGTAACGGAGACTCCGGATGGGGGTGGGAGTTCCGCCTCCGAAGATTAAGTTAGTATCTTTTCGAAGTGGAATAAGAACAATAAAAGCTTCTCGGTTCGAGAGCGTTTCAGTAGGTTTGGGCTTTGTTTTTTTTGTGGTTGCAATTAATGTGTGTTATAAATGAGGTCTACCCTTACTATTTATAGTAAGGGAGAACTGTACCTCAATTAGGGTATAAGGGACACGTGTCTGCAAAGGGATTGGGCCTTTGCAGACCGTTGAAAGATTGACACGTGTCAAGCCTTTATTGGGCCACGTGTCTTAGGGTATTTTCACCCTAAACAAGTATAATGGCGATTACGAAGCAACCCATCCGGCCATGATCAAGTATTTACAGGCGGTACGACAGGCAGTCGGTTCCCTTGAAGATTTTCAATCTGACTCAAGTGCCAAGATCAGAAAACAACCAGGCGGATGCACTTTCAAAATTAGCATCGTCCGCCTCTTGTGATACTCCTCGAACTGTTTTTTGGGAAGTAATGGAGAAGAGAAGCATCAAGGAAGACCCTATTGGAATCCTAGACAGAAGCTCAACCTGGATGGATCCAATCAGGGTGTTGTATATTTGGAGTAACACTCGAAATACACAAGGGATAAACCAAGGGATAGATAAGGCTAAAGAACCAAAGGCTTCTTAGATAAAGTCACACCACTAAGAAACGTTTTGGATTCCTAAGATCACAAGCCAACTAGTAGCCTAAACTAGCTAACTAAGCAAAGGAAACGAAATTCCAAATCCAAGAATTTCAGGTTTTTGTTTCTAATCCAAGAAACGAATGTAAGACAAGTCTTTTTTGTTTGCAATAATCTGATTTTTTCATTCACATTTGCTTGCTATTTATAGTGAACAAGCATCCTTAAGTACAAGCTAACTTAAGTGACTTTTCAGCTCACTTGTTACACGCCTAAAGCTAAGTACAATTCAGCTTTTGTTGTCTAGATACATTAATAAAAGAAGCCTTACTTAACTAGATACATCAAAGAGAAAATGGTGGTTTGTAACCTCCAAATAAAATCAGAAATAAGAGAGTATAACTCCCCCTTGATTCACGCCCAACAAGCAGCAACTTGGAGATGAAACAGCTCCCCTTTTCACGCCCAATTCAAACAGCAAGTGAAGTGTAACTCCTCCTTGTTTCAAGCCTTGAATTAAGCTTGAATGTATGTGGTCAAGGATGTACTTGGACGCCTCTTGAATGTACCAGTTGCTGGCTGAAATAAACGGCCACTTGAAGACTCAAATGAAAGCTTGTAACTCCTCATTGATGCTGATTGTAACACCCAAGTTAAAGCTTTGAAATTCCTTGTAAAAGAATTTCGGATTCCAAGCTTAAATGGCTGCCATTTTGATGTATCTTTGCACTTGTACTTTTGTGTGAATGTGACAATATTTTTCGAACTAAAATCAGCTAAAAAGAACTAAGAAAAAATATAACTAATTTGCAAACTTAAAATGACTAAAGTTTACAATTTATTCAAAGCATAAAAAGAACTAGAATAAACTAGTTAATAAGAACAACAAGAAATTCAAGGGGTTGAATATCTTGCTGCCCAAGGATAGAATGCATAGCACCAATACATGATGCTACGTCTTGAACCAAAGAAATGTCCATAACCAAGTTGTTAGGCTTGGCTACAACATTCCCCCCTTCTTGAAAAGAGTTTGCCCTCAAACTCGGCAACTCTTCAAACTCATCATAGTAAAGCATCTCTTCCCATTGCTTGGGACGTTTAGTAGCCAAAGACCGCAGCAAGGATCCCAAAGTTCTATTAGTCACTTCGGTTGGACCATCCGTTTGAGGATGACTTGAAGTGCTAAAGTTCAATTTCGTGCCCATCTTCCTCCATAATGTAAGCCAAAAATGACTTAGAAATTTTGGATCACGATCACTCACCATGGATTTAGGTACACCATGTAAACGAACAATCTCATTGAAAAACAAGTTAGCAACAGGAGTAGCATCATAAGTTGCATAGGCTGGTTTGTTTGGGAGCATTGAACCGGGAACAAGATCAATTTTGTGTTGTGTGTCACGTTTTGGGGGTAAGCCAAGGGGAATGTCTTCGGGGAAAACATAGGAAAAGGTTTTGAGAAGAGGGGAGAGGAGTGGGTGTGGCTCTTCTTGTGACGGTTTGGAAGGGGCATCAAGTTGGCTTAAAATGAATTGTTTGTGAGCTTTATACTCATGCAATTCTGATTTTATGAGAGTGGTAAGGGAAGTAGGGGGTGTGGATATGGGGTGATCGTTTTTGAGGTTGAGGGGGGTAAGAAGTATTTTCCGTCCATCCTTAGTGAAGGAATATGTGTTTTTATACCCATCATGCATCACACGCCTATCAAATAACCAAGGTCTACCAAGTAAAATATGACATGCATTCATAGGTATAACATCACACCACAATTCTTCTTCATAAGTTTTACCAATGCTAAATGATAACAAGACTTGTTGTGTTACTTGAATCCCTTTACCATGATTTAACCATTGAATCGCATAAGGTTTAGGGTGAGGAACGGTTTTAAGTTTCAGCTTGTCTATCATTACTTGTGAAGCTACATTGGTACAACTACCTCCATCAATAATCAATGTACATACCTTTCCACCAATGGTGCAACGAGTGTGAAAGATTGACTCACGTTGCAAACTTCCTTCTTTGCCAACCATATTGCTAAGTGTGCGTCGAACCACCAAGCATTCTCCTTCGTCTGGTCCAAGACACGCATACTCATCATTCTCCTCAAGGTTGCTGTCCACTTCATTTTCTAATTCATCCTCCTCTTCATGCTCAATCAAAGTGACAATCCTTTTATTTGGACAATCACTAGCCAAATGTCCAAGGCCTTGACACCGAAAACATCTTCTTGGGGCTGGTTTTGGGTTGGAATCTTGGGTGTTTTGTGAAGGTGGTTTAGAAGTAGGCTGATTGGACGTTGGGTTTAAAGGTGGGAAATTGGATGTTTGCTTTGTTTGGGGAAATGAGGTTTGAGATGCAAAACGTGATGATTCACTTTTGCCTCTTGCTTTTTGTTGCTGCTCAATCTTATGTGCTAAGATAATGAGCTCTTCAAGGGTAGAGTAAGGATGTAGTTCGGCCACATTGGCTATTTTTGGGTCAAGCCCTCCCAAAAAGCGCACCAATGTTTGAGGTTCATCTTCCTCTACTCCACATTTCATGACAAACCCTTCAAATTCCCTAGCATATTCTTCTACTGATTTTGTACCTTGTTTGAGGTTGTGGAACTTGGAAAAGTTTTCTTGCACATAGTATGTGGGAAGAAACTTTTGTTTCAGCAACTTCTTCATCTTGATCCACGATCTCACTTTCTCTTTGTCTTGCCTTTCCCTTTTGGCACACACGCTAGCCCACCAAGTTGAGGCATATTTTCTCAACTTCAAGGCTACAATTTTCACCTTCTTTTCTTCCGGTGTTTGCTTGTAATCAAACACTCTCTCCACCGTTCTAAGCCATTCTACAAACTCATCAGCATCGAGTTTGCCATCATACTCCGGAATGTCAGCCTTAATGTCATTGTTAGGCCGTGACCTTTCTCTTTCATGATAAGATCTATCATTGTGATTGAAATTAGATTCACTCACTTCTTCATCACTATGATTGGTAAAACCCTCTTTTTGATGGCGCAACTTAATAGAAAGGTCTCTTAACTGACCTTGCAAATATTGCATTCGTTGCTCCATATCTTCTTTCTCTTGTGCAACCTTATTGACATATTCTTGCCAATTAGGGGGTGGGATGTCGGCCATGGTTTGTGTTTGGGTATGTGTTTGGGGTATTGTGTTTGGGTATTTGTTTGCTAGACCCCCTCCTTCTAGCGCCAAATGTTGTATATTTGGAGTAACACTCGAAATACACAAGGGATAAACCAAGGGATAGATAAGGCTAAAGAACCAAAGGCTTCTTAGATAAAGTCACACCACTAAGAAACGTTTTGGATTCCTAAGATCACAAGCCAACTAGTAGCCTAAACTAGCTAACTAAGCAAAGGAAACGAAATTCCAAATCCAAGAATTTCAGGTTTTTGTTTCTAATCCAAGAAACGAATGTAAGACAAGTCTTTTTTGTTTGCAATAATCTGATTTTTTCATTCACATTTGCTTGCTATTTATAGTGAACAAGCATCCTTAAGTACAAGCTAACTTAAGTGACTTTTCAGCTCACTTGTTACACGCCTAAAGCTAAGTACAATTCAGCTTTTGTTGTCTAGATACATTAATAAAAGAAGCCTTACTTAACTAGATACATCAAAGAGAAAATGGTGGTTTGTAACCTCCAAATAAAATCAGAAATAAGAGAGTATAACTCCCCCTTGATTCACGCCCAACAAGCAGCAACTTGGAGATGAAACAGCTCCCCTTTTCACGCCCAATTCAAACAGCAAGTGAAGTGTAACTCCTCCTTGTTTCAAGCCTTGAATTAAGCTTGAATGTATGTGGTCAAGGATGTACTTGGACGCCTCTTGAATGTACCAGTTGCTGGCTGAAATAAACGGCCACTTGAAGACTCAAATGAAAGCTTGTAACTCCTCATTGATGCTGATTGTAACACCCAAGTTAAAGCTTTGAAATTCCTTGTAAAAGAATTTCGGATTCCAAGCTTAAATGGCTGCCATTTTGATGTATCTTTGCACTTGTACTTTTGTGTGAATGTGACAATATTTTTCGAACTAAAATCAGCTAAAAAGAACTAAGAAAAAATATAACTAATTTGCAAACTTAAAATGACTAAAGTTTACAATTTATTCAAAGCATAAAAAGAACTAGAATAAACTAGTTAATAAGAACAACAAGAAATTCAAGGGGTTGAATATCTTGCTGCCCAAGGATAGAATGCATAGCACCAATACATGATGCTACGTCTTGAACCAAAGAAATGTCCATAACCAAGTTGTTAGGCTTGGCTACAACAAATGATGTGTAAACAAGATGAGAAACCTTGTTACAAGAAATGATAAGTTAAGAGATTCAAAGGGTCTTAAAGTTCAATTGTCAAGTAATCAGTTTAGTTAGGGGAACTCTCACCCTAAGCTAAGGATATAGCAAAGAGGAACTCTCACTCGTTTGCTTGGGATAGTTTAGATGAGGGAACTCTCACCAAATCATAAACTATAAGTCCTAATCTTGGGAACTCTCACCAAAACTAACACTCTTCAAATTCGGATACTCAAATTTGGAAAACAAAGTGAACTAAACTCAAGTCACTTCAATCAGCAAAACACACGTTTTTTAGGCAAATAATCTTGGATGATTTTCATTCATTCAAAGTATGCTATTTATAGCATCAATACAACCTTTTCACTTGCCTACTTTAATTAACAAAATGAAATAGACAAAAGGAAATTAACTAAGGGAATGAGTGGAGAATACACGTCCCACTTAACCCCTTTTACAAACATGATTAAACTTAATTAAAAGAACTAAAGACTAGGCTTGAAACAAGGGAAGATGACCAGCCAAAATAGCATCCAAAGAGCATCTTCAACACACGCCCAAAACAGCCATTTTCAAGCTTGTGTAACCCCCATTTTAATGCCTTGATTCACGCCTCTTTATTCTTCATAACCCCCAAATAATGAGGTGCAATGTTCAGCCAACAAACTCCATAATTCACGCCCAACAAGTGCCATGAATCACTCCTCTTCAATCAGCTTGTAACCGTTGCACTTGGAGCTTGGAAAACCGTTGCACTTGGAGCTTGGAAAACCGTTACTTGCTAGATACTTTCTACAAGGTTAATTACACTAAGTGAAGTGTAACCACTTGTAAAATCTTTCGGACCAAAACCGTGCAAAGGAGTAAGGAATGATTTGGACAGAAACAATTCCTTTGCATTGCTTTGAACTTGGACCTCACCTTGACTACTTGGAGCATCACAATCATTAGAACTTTGACCATATTGGTCATCCTCCTCTTCTTCAAAAGGAATTGCCCTCAATTCGTCATCATCAAGGTATGGAGCAAGGTCCCCAACGTTGAATGTGCTTGAGACACCAAATTGGCCCCCCAAATCAACCTTGTATGCATTGTCATTGATCTTTTCCACGATTTCAAATGGACCTTCGGCTCTTGGCATAAGCTTGTTCTTTCTTTTGCTAGGAAACCTCTCTTTCCTCATGTAAATCCACACTAAGTCACCAACTTCAAATTGCTTCACGTTTTTCACCCTCTTGTTGGCTTGTTTCTTGTAGACTTCATTTGCTTTCTCAATGTTCTTCCTAACTTCCTTGTGGACCTTCAACATGAACTCGGCTTGTTCCTTAGCTCCACCATGAACGAACTTGTCTTGTGGCAAAGCTATGAGATCAATAGGAACATAAGGATTGACACCATAGACTACTTCAAAAGGAGAGTACTTTGTAGTAGCACTAGGAGTCCGATTGTAAGCAAACTCGGCATGAGCTAGCTTGACATCCCAATCCTTAGCACTCTTACTAACCAAGGTCCTAAGCAACGAACCCAGAATTCTATTCACCACTTCAGTTTGCCCATCGGTTTGTGGATGGTGTGAAGTAGAAAACAGCAACTTTGTTCCCATTAGACGCCATATTGATTTCCAAAAATGACTAAGAAATTTTGTATCACGATCGGACACAATGGTGCGTGGCACCCCATGAAAACGAACCACTTCTTCAAAGTATAACTTAGCCACTTTCATAGCATCTTCGGTTTTGTGACAAGGAATGAAATGAGCCATTTTTGAAAACCGATCAACAACCACCATGATTG
Source organism: Chenopodium quinoa (assembly GCF_001683475.1). Taxonomy (NCBI): domain Eukaryota; kingdom Viridiplantae; phylum Streptophyta; class Magnoliopsida; order Caryophyllales; family Amaranthaceae; genus Chenopodium; species Chenopodium quinoa. The sequence continues at coordinate 20,627 of NW_018744965.1, read as the reverse complement.
AGTCTTTACCCCTTTGAGTTCTAGGTAAAGCCACAATGAAATCTATGCTCACATCCTCCCAAGGTCTTTCCGGAACTGGCAAAGGCTTGTAGAGACCTTTGTGAAACACCATCTTGGCCCTTTGACAAGTAGAACAACGACTAACCACATGATGAACCGTGGCTAACATCTTCGGCCAATAAAAGTGAGCTTGAAGAAGCTCCATTGTTTTTTGAATCCCCACGTGACCAGCTAGACCTCCTCCATGAGCCTCATGAATCAACAAGCTTCTAATTGGACACTTAGGAATGCATAACCGATTTCCCTTAAAAAGAAAGTCATCATGTAAGGAAAATAAGTCATATACTCCATGGACACATTTCTGTATTATTTCAATGAAATCTCCATCCTCCTTGTAGTATGCTTTGATCAAATCAAACCCAAGAACCTTTGCTTCGACAACTCCAAGCAAATTGTGTCTCTTAGATAAGGCATCCGCAACAACATTAGCCTTTCCACTCTTGTATTTAGAGGAAAAGTTAAAGGTTTGCAAGAATTCAACCCATTTAGCATGTCTTGAATTCAACTTCTTTTGACCATGGATGAACCTTAGAGATTCATGGTCCGAATGTAATATGAACGGTTGTGGTCTCAAGTAATGTGACCAATGATCTAGAGCTCGTACCATAGCATAGAACTCTTTATCATAGGTGGAATAGTTCAACTTGCCTTGACTCAACTTTTCACTGAAATAAGCAATTGGACGCCCTTCTTGAATCAAAACTGCTCCAATCCCCTTCCCACTTGCGTCACACTCAACTTCAAATGGCTTGGAAAAATCAGGGAGTGCAAGAATAGGAGTGTTGCACATTTTCTCCTTGACTTCTTCAAAGGCCTTTTGAGCTTGTGTAGTCCATTCAAACGTCCCCTTCTTAGTACACTCAGTTATAGGAGCCATGAGTGTGCTAAAATTCTTGATAAATCTTCTATAGAAAGAAGCTAGGCCATGGAAAGAACGGACCTCCGTGAGTGTTTTTGGACTAGGCCAAGATTGAATTGCTTCAACCTTGCAAGGATCCACCTTCACGCCATCACCTGAAACTATGTAACCAAGAAAAGTGACCTCATATAACATAAAATCACATTTTTCAAGTTTTCCATACAATTTTTGCGTTCTTAAAACAGAAAAAACTTGAAACAAATGATCTAAATGTTCATCCTCATTTTTAGAGTAAATAAGGATGTCATCAAGGTACACCACCACGAACTTGCCAAGAAATGGCCTCAACACCTCGTTCATTAATCTCATGAACGTGCTAGGTGCATTGGTCAATCCAAACGGCATCACAAGCCATTCATACAACCCATGCTTTGTCTTGAATGCAGTCTTCCATTCATCACCTTCCCTCATACGAATTTGATGGTAACCACTTCTCAAATCAACTTTTGAGAATACATTTGAACCACTCAATTCGTCCAACATATCATCCAGTCTTGGAATTGGGAACCTGTACTTGATAGTAATATTGTTAACAGCTCTACTATCAATGCACATACGCCAAGTACCATCCTTTTTAGGAACCAACAAGGCAGGAACCGCACATGGACTCATAGACTCACGCACATAGCCCATACCCATCAATTCTTCAATTTGTCTTTGCAACTCCTTAGTTTCTAAAGGGTTACATCTATAGGCAGGTTTATTTGGTAGAGGTGCGCCTGGAATGAGATCAATTTGATGCTCAATTCCTCTCAAGGGTGGTAATCCCTTAGGTAACTCATCCGGAAAAACATCCTCAAACTCTTTAATCAGTTTGGCAAGTTTAGGATTTTGACTCACAAATTTTTCATGGATTTCTTTAGAGTACAACATGAATATCTCTTCCTCACCCTCAAACTCCCTCTCAAACTCTTTACAAGATAATAAAGAAATTTGTGGCTTTTGTGGTTGTGAAAAACGTGGAGGTGGTAAAGGGTGCAATTTCTTTTGTTTCCCTTGGTGAGTGATAGTGTAGGTGTTATGATACCCATCATGGATAGATTTTTTATCAGATTGCCACGGGCTCCCAAGAAGAATATGACAAGCATCCATTAAAACAACATCACACAATTGACTATCATGATATGAACCAATCGAAAAATTCACCATACATTGCTTTCTAACCCCAGTGCTAGCATTAGAATCTAACCAACTCAATTTGTAAGGATGTGGATGATTTGTGGTGGTAAGACCTAGTTTAGATACTAAGGTTTTCGACACAGTATTAGCCTCACTGCCCCCATCAATAATTAGATCACATACCTCGTCACCAACTTTACATTTGGTGATGAAAATGTGTTGTCTTTGTGGTGCCAAAGGTTCCTCCACACGAGCTTGCAAAGCTCTCCTAACCACCAAGTTTGTTTTGTCCTCCATTTCAGGATAGCATTGGTCCTCCTCCTCATCCTTTTCATACGGGGTCACCTCCTTCTCTTCTTCAGACTCAAATTCCTCCCAATTGATGCTTTGGGTGGCTATGAGTTTAACCTCTTGCATGGTTAAGGCTCTTGAATTAGGACAATCTTTTTTATAATGTCCTCTACCTCCACACTTGTAACATACAATGTCACTAAGCTTGAAGTCTTTCGTGTTCCTCTTTGGTGGCTCATTAGGCTTGCTAAAAGAAGAACCCTCCTTTGAGTTGAAGGGTGGTTTGCGTACCACTGGAGTAGTAGTAGGCGTTTTCTTCCTTTTCCTTTTAGCATCAAACTTTGTCACAAGTTTGCAAGCTTCCACAAACGTGAGGTTAGTGTAACCGTCAAGTTTGTCTTGTAACTCTTGTTCCAACCCAGCTACAAAACGTCCCAACTTCAGCTCTTCATTTTCAGTCACCTCACATACAATGGCAAGCCTATCAAATTCTTTGATATAGTCTTCCACCGAATCACCATTTTGTTGGAGAGTACTCCATTTCACATACTGATTTTGCTTGTAATTGTGAGGAATGAAACGATCTCTCATTCTTTTCTTCAGCTTTTCCCAAGTGGAAATGTGAGCCTTACCCCTAAGGGTACGCCCTCTTTGTTCTCCTTGCAACCAACTATCACCATAGCCCTTCAACTTGACTTTGGCAATCTTAAAACGTTGAACATCCTCATGAATGTCCTTGTATTCAAAGTACCTTTCCAAGGATTTCTCCCATTCCAAGTACTTCTCTGGATCAAGTGTCCCATCAAAAGAAGGAACGTCCACTTTGAGACTCCTATCCTCCCTCCTAGGTGGAGGGTCTTCACCTTGATCTCTCCTATCTTGCTCGTTCATGAGCCTTGCCATCAAAGCAGCAAGGTTCCCTTGGAGATTGGCATTGGTTTCGGCCAACCTTTCCTGACTAGCAATGGATCGATTAAGAGCTTCCAAAGCTGTCCTCAAGTCTTGATTCTCTCCCATGGTATGTAGGTATTCGACCCCTTTGGAAAATTTAAGAAAATTTCCCCCTACCTGACGCGCCAAATGATGTGTAAACAAGATGAGAAACCTTGTTACAAGAAATGATAAGTTAAGAGATTCAAAGGGTCTTAAAGTTCAATTGTCAAGTAATCAGTTTAGTTAGGGGAACTCTCACCCTAAGCTAAGGATATAGCAAAGAGGAACTCTCACTCGTTTGCTTGGGATAGTTTAGATGAGGGAACTCTCACCAAATCATAAACTATAAGTCCTAATCTTGGGAACTCTCACCAAAACTAACACTCTTCAAATTCGGATACTCAAATTTGGAAAACAAAGTGAACTAAACTCAAGTCACTTCAATCAGCAAAACACACGTTTTTTAGGCAAATAATCTTGGATGATTTTCATTCATTCAAAGTATGCTATTTATAGCATCAATACAACCTTTTCACTTGCCTACTTTAATTAACAAAATGAAATAGACAAAAGGAAATTAACTAAGGGAATGAGTGGAGAATACACGTCCCACTTAACCCCTTTTACAAACATGATTAAACTTAATTAAAAGAACTAAAGACTAGGCTTGAAACAAGGGAAGATGACCAGCCAAAATAGCATCCAAAGAGCATCTTCAACACACGCCCAAAACAGCCATTTTCAAGCTTGTGTAACCCCCATTTTAATGCCTTGATTCACGCCTCTTTATTCTTCATAACCCCCAAATAATGAGGTGCAATGTTCAGCCAACAAAATCCATAATTCACGCCCAACAAGTGCCATGAATCACTCCTCTTCAATCAGCTTGTAACCGTTGCACTTGGAGCTTGGAAAACCGTTGCACTTGGAGCTTGGAAAACCGTTACTTGCTAGATACTTTCTACAAGGTTAATTACACTAAGTGAAGTGTAACCACTTGTAAAATCTTTCGGACCAAAACCGTGCAAAGGAGTAAGGAATGATTTGGACAGAAACAATTCCTTTGCATTGCTTTGAACTTGGACCTCACCTTGACTACTTGGAGCATCACAATCATTAGAACTTTGACCATATTGGTCATCCTCCTCTTCTTCAAAAGGAATTGCCCTCAATTCGTCATCATCAAGGTATGGAGCAAGGTCCCCAACGTTGAATGTGCTTGAGACACCAAATTGGCCCCCCAAATCAACCTTGTATGCATTGTCATTGATCTTTTCCACGATTTCAAATGGACCTTCGGCTCTTGGCATAAGCTTGTTCTTTCTTTTGCTAGGAAACCTCTCTTTCCTCATGTAAATCCACACTAAGTCACCAACTTCAAATTGCTTCACGTTTTTCACCCTCTTGTTGGCTTGTTTCTTGTAGACTTCATTTGCTTTCTCAATGTTCTTCCTAACTTCCTTGTGGACCTTCAACATTTTCAATCTGACTCAAGTGCCAAGATCAGAAAACAACCAGGCGGATGCACTTTCAAAATTAGCATCGTCCGCCTCTTGTGATACTCCTCGAACTGTTTTTTGGGAAGTAATGGAGAAGAGAAGCATCAAGGAAGACCCTATTGGAATCCTAGACAGAAGCTCAACCTGGATGGATCCAATCAGGGCATATCTGATAGACGGTACCCTACCGGATGATCATCACCAGGCGGCTGCGCTGAAAAAACGGGCAGCCAGTTTTGAAATGATAAAGGGAGAACTTCACAAAAGAGGGTACCTTCAACCCTACTTAAAGTGTGTTACTCCAGCAAAAGGCCAGAGATACTAGACGATCTTCACTCTGGTTACTGCGCTTCCCATATAGGCGGTAGGTCGCTTGCTCAAAGGACAAGGCGGCAGGGCTACTTTTGGCCTACTTTAGAAGCAGATGCAATGGAGATGGTGAAAAAATGTGACAAGTGCCAAAGGTTTGGCAAATTAATTCACCGTCCGGCTACTGACCTCACTACCATTCATAGCCCACTACCGTTTGCTAAGTGGGGCATGGATATTCTGGGTCCATATACGCCTGCTACAGGCGGAAGGAGGTACATACTTGTTGCAGTCGACTACTTCACTAAATGGGTGGAGGCGGAGGCTGTAAAGGGAATCAAGACGAAGGATGTAATTTCATTCATCTGGAAAAATGTCATCACTCGGTTCGGGGTTCCCATGTCTATGGTCTTTGATAATGGTCCCCAATTTGAGACGCCTGTTCTCAAAAGCTGGTTGGGTGACCAAGGAATTGCACACCACTTTGCATCAGTCGGCCGTCCACAAGCAAACGGCCAGGTAGAAGCCTTTAATAAAATCATCTCAGATGGTCTCAAGAAAAAGATTGAACGAGCAGGCGGCCTATGGGCGGATGAATTACCACATGTTCTCTGGGCCATTAGGACGACTGAAAAAGGGGCGACTGGAGAAACTCCATTCCTCCTAACTTATGGTGCGGAAGCTGTTCTTCCAATAGAACACTACGAGCCGACTCTTCGAGTAATGCTATATGACGAAGAGGTAAATTGGGAAGCCATGCGCCTAGCATTAGACTCACTCCCAGAAAGGAGGGGCAATGCTGTCTTGCGCCTTGAAATTTACCGCCTGAGAATGACTAGATCATACAACAAAAAAGTACACAGGCGTCCACTCAAAGTGGGAGACTTTGTACTTAGAAAAATGGAAGCAGTTGGTAGGATGATGCGTGCATCAATGTGAACGATGAGCATGTTGAAGAATTATTCCAAGAAAGTCAAGAAAGCATGAATCTATACTTGGAAGCTTCTTCAATAGGTCAAACTTACTATCGGGGGCATCAAGACAAAGCCACGCTTTGTATGGTGGCGTTCTTGGGAGTTCTTGAAGCTTCTTGATAGTTCTTTAAGGTTTCTTTAAAAGCTTTCTTAGGTTTTTGCTTACAAGTTTTTACCTTTCACTTGAAAGGGTTTTTCTTGTTTTAAGCACTTAGGATTTCTAATTGCATTAGGAATTGTTTTAGTCTAGTAGGCGTCAATAATAGCTTGGAGTGCAAGCTTGAGTTAGGATAAAATAGGCAAGTTTTATCTTAAGAGTAGTTAGAGTTTAAGTAGGATTAAATAACTAAATCAAAGTTATCTAAACTTGATTAAGTTATGCAATCCGTGGGTTTTTGTTAGGGGATTAGAATTCTAATTCAAGTGGGATTAGGATAATTGATTGAGTTTATAAATATAGGGTTGTAATCTTCGAATGATATACAAGTTTAATCATACATTCATAATAATATTTCTTATTGCTTTTGTTTAAGTTGGATTACTTAAATTCTTGATTGGTGGATTCCAATTTGCTGTTTTGTTTGTTTTAGTTAAAACAATCACCTAGGTTGATTAATTAGGTGGATTCTTGATTAATTAATCTAAGTTTCTTGCTTAATTCTTGGTGAATTTTCTGTATAGAATTAGGTTAGATTCATATCTTTGTGAGGCTTAGTTTTCGGACTAAAAATCACATCATCTTGGTATCAGAGCCAGGTTACGGTAGAAAATAAACTGGTAACGTTTGGCTGGGAATTTTTGAGTGATTCTTTTTGCATTAGTCTCTAAAAACGTCTAGCTATCACCATATAAAATTTCGTAGCTTTTGGTTGAGTAACGAACTCTGTACAGCCTTAAACTTTTGGTGTTGTTGCACTGGGTTGTGGTTGGGAGTCCGGTTTTTGTTTGCTTCAAGATTCCTTCAAGATTTGATCTTTTAATCAAGATTTTTGCATAACCAACCTGGTTTGTGTAGGAGCAATGAGTGACGAAGAAATCCCAGGGATTCCAAGGGGTTTGAACCTTGATCAAGCGCATAACTTGCGGAGGGATCGTCAAATAGAGCGATTGTCACAACAATTGCAAGAAGTATTGGCTAGGCTTGACGAACGTGACAAAACTTCATCTTCAAGGAAGAACAAATCAGTTGCAATTTCTAGTTCAAGTGAAGACGAATATGAAAGGAGAAAAGCAAGTAGATCACGCCATAAAGATTCATCTTCGAGTGATGAACCTAGAAGGCATAGACGGAAGAACAAGGCCAAAGATGATGACCGAAATATAAGGTTAGATTTTCCGGAATTCAATGGTAGTATGCTAGACCCCGAAAAATATTTTGAGTGGGTTAGAAGAGCCGAAACACTCTTTGATTACAAGGAGTATGATGAACGAAAGAGGTGCAAACTTGCTGAATTAAAACTCACAGGTTATGCGAGTTTATGGTATGATAATCTCAAGAAAAAGAGACGCAAGGAGGGACGATCCAAGATCACTACTTGGACACAATTGCAGAAATATATGAAGCGTCAATTTGTGCCCCATGAGTACGTGCAAGAAGTGTATCTCAAGATGCAGACTTTTAAGCAAGGAAATCAATCCGTGGAGGCTTATTTGTGTGAGTTTGAGAAACTATGTTTATTGTGTGATTTAGAAGAAATTCTAGAGCACAAAATAGCACGTTTTATTGCAGGTTTGAACGAAAATGTTCAAGAGAAGATTGAATTGCACGAATACTATTCGTTTGAAGAAGTATGCAAGGCGGCCATTAAGGTTGAAAGACAATTCAAGGCCAAGAAGACCTCAAGTGTGAAACCGTTCACACGCACGTTCACAAAGGCTAGTGACAAGCCTACCTTTGATAGGACTTCTCCTAATCCGTATGCTAAAGATAACAAACCCAGAAACGAAGCTAGCAAGAAGGTGACCGAAGATAGAAAATGTTTCAAATGTGGGAGTGTTGGCCACATAGCAAGCAATTGCTACTCAAAACGCACTATGACGGCTCAAGAATGGGAAGAAGAGAAAGCTAGGTGCGAGGGAAATAGTGACATGGAGGTTGTGGTCGAGAAAGAACGTGATTTTGAAGAAGAGGAGGGTAGTGCCGAAGAGGTTGATGGTGAAACGCAAGGAAAGAGCTTGGTTCTAAGGAGAGCTCTTCACTCTAAACCTATGCCCGTTGAAGAGAATCAAAGAGAGAAAATCTTTTTAACAAGGTGCAAGGTGGAAGATCGATTGTGTGACGTAATAATAGACTCGGGAAGTTGCACAAATGTGGTGTCTACAACTTTGATCAACAAATTAGAGTGGCCTACAACCGATCACCCAAAACCTTACAAGCTACATTGGCTCAATGATGCTAGTGACGTGAAGGTAACGAAACGAGCCCTAATCACCTTTTCAATTGGCAAATATCATGATAAAGTTTTATGTGATGTATGCCCTATGGATGCTTGTCATATCTTATTGGGTAGACCATGGCAATATGATAGATTTGTCAAGTTTAATGGCAGGACAAATGTGTATATAATTCGAAAAGGAAAGGGGGAAAAATCATATGCATTGAAACCACTTGTTGATCATAGAATTAACCCTAGTTCAAAAGGTGCATATTTAATTGGGGAAAAGGAGTTGGAGAAAGAGATCAACAACAACAATATAGTATATATTATGGTGGCTAACAATGTGCAAGTGAATGAAAGTAAACAAGAAAAGAGGCCCGTGGAATTAGAAGTAGTATTGCAAGAGTATTGTGATGTTTTTCCTAGTGAATTACCACCGGGATTACCACCAATTCGTGGTATTGAACATCAAATTGATCTTATTCCGGGAGCTCCACTACCTAACAAGGCAGCATATAGAAGTAATCCGGAAGAAACAAAGGAAATGCAACGTCAAATAGAGGAATTGATGCAAAGAGGCTACGTGAAAGAGAGTATGAGCCCATGTGCCGTGCCTACATTGTTAGTTCCAAAAAAAGATGGGAGTTGGCGTATGTGCATTGATAGTAGGAGTGTGAACAACATAACCATCAAGTATAGATTTCCTATACCTAGACTTGATGATTTGTTAGACGAATTGCATGGTTCAAAGCTATTTTCCAAGATTGATCTTATGAGTGGCTATCATCAAATACGCATGAGGGAAGGAGATGAATGGAAGACGGCTTTCAAGACTAAAGTGGGGTTGTATGAGTGGTTGGTCATGCCTTTTGGTCTAACCAATGCGCCCAGTACATTTATGAGATTGATGAACGAGGTGTTGAAACCATTTCTTGGAAGGTTCGTAGTTGTTTACTTGGATGACATATTAATTTATTCTGAAAATTTCAATGATCATCTAATGCATTTGAGAAGCGTTTTGGAGGTTCTTAGGGAGAAGAAGTTGTACGCAAAATTGGAAAAATGTTATTTTCTTGTTCCTAGCGTGACGTTTCTAGGGTATGTAGTATCCAAAGATGGTGTGTCCGTGGATCAATCCAAGGTTGAAGCTATCAAGACTTGGCCCGTACCTACCAATGTGAGTGAAGTTAGATCGTTTCATGGTCTAGCGTCGTTTTATAGAAGATTTGTGAAGAATTTTTCCACGATAGTTGCACCTATGACTGAATGCTTGAAGAAAGACAAGGGAAGATTCGAGTGGACCAAGGAAGCCCAACGTGCATTTGATTTGGTCAAAAGGAAGCTATGTGAAGCACCCGTACTTGCATTGCCGGATTTTTCACAACCATTTGAGGTAGAGACCGACGCTAGTGGTGTAGGGATTGGTGCCGTTTTGGTTCAAAAGAAGCGCCCTATTGCCTATTTTAGTGAGAAATTAAACGGTGCTAGATTGAACTATTCTACCTATGACAAGGAGTTCTATGCTATTGTGCGAGCATTGGACCATTGGAGTCACTATTTGCGCCCAAATCACTTTGTGTTGCATAGTGATCACGAAGCTTTGAAGTACATTCATGGTCAACAAAAATTGAACCCTAGACATGCTAAATGGGTAGAGTTTCTACAAGCTTTCAATTTTTCTTCAAAGTATAAGGAGGGGAAAGCAAATGTAGTGGCCGATGCACTATCTAGAAGACACACGTTGCTTGGAGTGTTGAATTGTAAACTACTTGGTTTCGCGTTAATCAAGGAGTACTATAAGGGGGACGTGGATTTCTCTACAATCCTAGAGGAGTGTTCCAAGGGGGCCGTAGGTTCCTATGTTTTACAAGACGGTTTTCTTTTCAAGGGGAATCGTTTGTGCGTGCCTAAGTGTTCTATTAGAGAATTAATAGTAAGAGAAGTGCATGGAGGAGGGATAGCGGGACATTTTGGCATAACGAAAACATTAACTATGCTGCAAGAGCATTTTTATTGGCCTAGAATGCTAGCGGATGTACAATCAATAGTTTCTAGGTGTGCAACATGTCAAAAAGCCAAGGCTACGTTTCATCAAGGCTTATATACGCCCTTGCCCGTGCCAGATTCACCTTGGGAAGACGTGTCTATGGATTTTGTAGTTGGTTTGCCAAGGACTCAAAGAGGAAAGGACTCAATCATGGTTGTAGTGGATCGATTTTCCAAGATGGCTCATTTCATACCTTGTCACAAAGTGGACGATGCTATGAAAGTGGCGGAATTGTATTTCAAGGAAGTGGTGAGACTACATGGGTTGCCGAACAGTATTGTGAGTGATCGTGATACAAAGTTCATGAGTTTCTTTTGGAAATCACTATGGAAGTTGGTGGGAACGAAGCTGTTATTTAGTACATCATATCACCCGCAAACGGACGGACAAACGGAGGTAACAAATCGAACTCTTGGTGTGCTTTTACGTGGACTAGTGAGCAACACACAAAAAGATTGGGATATTAAGCTTGCTCATGCCGAGTTTGCTTACAATAGATCACCTACTTATGCCACAAAACACACACCATTCGAAGTTGTTTATGGTGTCAATCCAAAAATGCCCATTGATTTAATTGAAATTCCAAAAGGGGAAGTGATTCATAAGGATGCCGAGACTAAAATCAAGTACATGATAAAGCTACACGCACAAGTTAGAGCTAGGATTGAACGTGTCAATGAACTCTACAAAGCACGAGCTAACAAGAACAAAAAGCCACAAAAGTTTTGAAGTTGGCGACTTGGTGTGGCTACACTTGAGAAAAGAGAGATTTCCTAACAAACGAAAAAATAAATTGATGCCAAGAAGTGAGGGGCCGTTCAAGATTATTGAGAAGATCAATGAGAATGCATATAAGCTTGAATTGCCGGGAGAATATGGTGTAAGCGCAACATTTAATATTGGGGATTTGGTGAAGTATTTGCCAGATGGTGCTATTGAAGATTTGAGGGCAAATTCTTTTGAAGAAGGGGAGGATGATGCGTGCATCAATGTGAACGATGAGCATGTTGAAGAATTATTCCAAGAAAGTCAAGAAAGCATGAATCTATACTTGGAAGCTTCTTCAATAGGTCAAACTTACTATCGGGGGCATCAAGACAAAGCCACGCTTTGTATGGTGGCGTTCTTGGGAGTTCTTGAAGCTTCTTGATAGTTCTTTAAGGTTTCTTTAAAAGCTTTCTTAGGTTTTTGCTTACAAGTTTTTACCTTTCACTTGAAAGGGTTTTTCTTGTTTTAAGCACTTAGGATTTCTAATTGCATTAGGAATTGTTTTAGTCTAGTAGGCGTCAATAATAGCTTGGAGTGCAAGCTTGAGTTAGGATAAAATAGGCAAGTTTTATCTTAAGAGTAGTTAGAGTTTAAGTAGGATTAAATAACTAAATCAAAGTTATCTAAACTTGATTAAGTTATGCAATCCGTGGGTTTTTGTTAGGGGATTAGAATTCTAATTCAAGTGGGATTAGGATAATTGATTGAGTTTATAAATATAGGGTTGTAATCTTCGAATGATATACAAGTTTAATCATACATTCATAATAATATTTCTTATTGCTTTTGTTTAAGTTGGATTACTTAAATTCTTGATTGGTGGATTCCAATTTGCTGTTTTGTTTGTTTTAGTTAAAACAATCACCTAGGTTGATTAATTAGGTGGATTCTTGATTAATTAATCTAAGTTTCTTGCTTAATTCTTGGTGAATTTTCTGTATAGAATTAGGTTAGATTCATATCTTTGTGAGGCTTAGTTTTCGGACTAAAAATCACATCATAGGACTAATGAGTCTGGCAAATTAACTCCCAACTGGGAGGGACCCTACCGAATCTATGAAGAGGTCAGGGGCGGTACCTACCGTCTGGAAACACCAGACGGCCAACCGTTGCCTCGAACCTGGAATGTAGATAATCTTAAGAAATATTTCTTTTGAATGATGTAAATATTCGAAGGCTACTTAATAAAAGTTTGATGTTTCATTCAATTTTGTACTAAGAGGGGCATGCCTACTAACAAACAGTCGGCTACTCTCCATGTTTAATTTTCATTTTTTACCTAAGGAAGCATGCCTACTGACAAACAGTCGGTTACTCTCCTGTTTAATTTTTATTCTTACTTAAGAGGGGCACGCCGCTTGTTCCACACAACCGGTTACTCTCTCATAACACAGTTCACCAAGAACTATCAAAGGCTCATGGCTAAAATGATCAGACCAGGCGTCAGGCTTACTGATCCAAATATAAATTCAATTCGACCTGTCCCAACATTATAGCAGGCGTCCGACGACATCTATCCGGATGAAATTCGTCGCAGAGAGCAGCTCCCTTTTGGGTGGAACATTGTTCTATAAAATCATTACACGGCACCTATACGACTGTCTAACCAAGACAACCACGTAGCCGTTTCCCGGACAAGGATACCTCTCACTTAACTGATTAATCAGGTCAAACAAGTGTTCGCAGTAACCATCCGTGTCAACCAACCGACTGAACTACCTGGGATAAGAACAATTGGTATCTTATGAGTTAATAGCCAACAAACATTGGCGAATAAAGGGGAACAACCGGTACCCACCGCTTGATACCTCTACTACTCAGTCACTTGGCGACTAGGTAACAATTATGTTTCCATGGTCACTCCTTAAAATATTTTAGTATGAAGCTAAAAAGGTGTTCATACAGCACCTGTTCACACTAGATTAAAAGTGGCGGGGAACAGTCGGCCTGGACCGACTAGAGTCTCTAGCTTAAAAAACAAAAAACAAACAAGGCAGGTAGGAAACCACCTTTCTACTTGGTTGAAGGAAATCCATTCTTTAAAGTGGCCGACTGATCGCTTAGCCTGGAAACAGACAACCAGTTGTCCAGGGGCATAGGTGGCGTGACTAACTATCTTGTACCTGTCCGCAACTATCGGCCATGCAAAATAGTCGGTATAGTGTGCAATTGGATATCAGAGTATTTGATACTTAAACAAATTTGAAACAAAACAAAACGAAATATTGTGGCATAAAAAAGAAGCCGGTCATTAAAGACCGGCCAAATATTCAGAACCCCGGCCCCCTGGCCGGGTGGCCGGGTAAATAGAAACAAACGGCACGCAGGCCGTGAAAAGAAGACATAAAGCTTAAGAAGGGGGTTGATGTGGATCAAGAGGGAAATTCTTTTGAAGAGCCAATCATATTGGTTTTAAGGCCAATAGGGTTTGAGCTTGGAGTAAAGAATCAAGAATGGTTAACATGCGCAGCCATTGAAGAAGAAGTCAAGGTCCAGTTGGGTTCCGACGACGGCAGCGGCGGCGACGCGCCGATCTGGGTGCCACGCGCCGGCTCCCTAGCTCCGGCCTGAGTCCAGCTACACGGCGGTGGGGCGCGTGTCGATGATGGCGGCGCGTGAGGTGGTGGTTCGGCGGCAGTACGAAAAGAAAGATTTTCCTAACTTAGTTTTTTCTAGAGTTTTTGCTTGCAAGTTTTTACCTTTCACTTGAAAGGGTTTTTCTTGGTTTAAGCAATTAGGAATCTTCTTAATTTCTGTTAATTTAGTTTAAAATAATTTCTAAGTCAATTAGGAATTGTTTTAAGAAGTTTTAGTTTAATTAGAACTAGTCTTATTACTAGTTTCCTAGTTCCATTAGAATTGGTTTTCCTATTCTATCTAGGATACTTGGGGATCAAGGCTAGGGTTTTTTTTCCTAGTTCGAATAGACTTAGGAATAGTTAGTTTAGTCTATAAATAAGGGATTTTTCGTGGCTTTGTATACACAACCAAAACCAGAAAATTCAATTCAAGTTTATTGTTTGTTTTGCTTAATTGCTTACAAATTCTTTTGCTAGTTTTCAATTCAAGGAGTTGTTTTGATAATTAGAACGTTCAATTCTTAGTTCTAGGAGTAGTCTAAGTTTTGTTCATCAAAGTACTTAGTTCCAGGAGTGGTCTAGGTAATTTGAGAGGCGTTGAATTCGTTCCAGGAGTGGTCGTTTTCAAAGTCATATCCGGTTCGTTATTCTTAAGTTGTTCGATTTTCTTAGGAAATTCGAAGGGCTTGTGTTACTTGTGTGATTTTAGATTCTTTATTAAGTTAAGGGGTTTAAATCCACATCAAATTGGTATCAGAGCTTGTGTGATACCACATCAAATTGGTATCAGATTTCAGGGGTTTTTGATCGTTCAACAATTCGTTCATCAAATCGCACTTGTTCTCGGATAACCAGTTTTTCTGTCAACTTCAGAAGGCTCGTTCTCCTTCGTTACAAAGTCTTTTCAGGTGATTCTTTTTTTGATTTTGGGTGAAATTTTGTCTACTTTCTGCCTGTGAAATTTCGGAATTTTTCGAGTTCGTGTGCTATTAAACTGGACTGTTTTCCGCAACTGTGTCAGTTTTGGTCCGATTTAATACTTACTGCTCTTTGTGTGCGATTTTCTTCCAAGTTGTGTTGCGATTTTTGAGGGTTATTCCTGTGTGTTTTGGGGTCTTTTAAGTCTGTTTTTGTCTTATAATTATGGAGGAAGCTTTGAGAAAATCTATGGATGAATTTGCAAAGTTACTTCAAGGTCATAAAAAGAAGAAAAAACATGAAGATGATAACGTAGATTTTGGCTTTGGTAACAAACATATGCTTATGGAGCGACTGAATTTACATGAAGAAATTATTTTTCAAGGTCAACAAGATAGTTTGTTTCATACTCGATGCAAAGTTGTTGATAGAACTTGTAGGGTGATCATTGATAGTGGTTCGTGTACCAATGTAGCGTCTACAGAGATGGTTACTAAACTCCAACTTCCTACAAGAGATCATGAAAAACCATATAAGTTGGGTTGGCTAGATAATTCTATGGGTTTTCATGTAGAACAACAAGCTTTGGTGAATTTCTCCATTGGCAATTACAAGGAAGAATTATGGTGCGATGTGATTCCTATGAGTGCTTGTCACGTTCTTTTAGGAAGACCATGGCAATTTGATCGACATGTTAAACATGATGGTGTGGCCAACACATATTCGGTCAAGGTGGGAAACAAGAGGTTCAAACTTATTCCTTTAACTATTATTCCATGCCGCGTTAAAGTTAAAGAGATGGAGGAAGATTGTCAAAAGGATAAGGAAGAGGAACATGTAGGTGCTAAAGAGCTCGAAGAAAAGGTGAGTGAAACAATTGATGTTCCAATTGTGTGTGACGTTGTTCAAGATCAGATTATTCATAATGATCTACCAATGGTGGTGTCGGAAAAGGTTTTTGATACTATTGAGGAGCCATTCGTGAATCAAGATAATAATTTAATGGTTTCTTTAGAAGTGGTGGATTCATTAGGCATGCATAAAGAGAAGAAATTGTTAGTCATACATGAGAAAAATATCATGAAGCCTAAAGTGTTCTTATGGTCAACTTCGAAGACCAAGGACCAAATTGAGAATTGGTTGTTTCTAAAATATTGCCTTGCTCGTGGTGATGTTGTTACATTGCTTAAAATTGCTAGCGTTGAGGTAATAGTTCTTTTGGCTTGTATTCGTCGAATTTGGATGGTTTCATGGAATTGTTCTCCTTACATGGATGATGCGAATTTGAGGACAAATTCTTTTGAAGAGGGGGAGAATGATGTGGATCAAGAGGGAAATTCTTTTGAAGAGCCAATCATATTGGTTTTAAGGCCAATAGGGTTTGAGCTTGGAGTAAAGAATCAAGAATGGTTAACATGCGCAGCCATTGAAGAAGAAGTCAAGGTCCAGTTGGGTTCCGACGACGGCAGCGGCGGCGACGCGCCGATCTGGGTGCCACGCGCCGGCTCCCTAGCTCCGGCCTGAGTCCAGCTACACGGCGGTGGGGCGCGTGTCGATGATGGCGGCGCGTGAGGTGGTGGTTCGGCGGCAGTACGAAAAGAAAGATTTTCCTAACTTAGTTTTTTCTAGAGTTTTTGCTTGCAAGTTTTTACCTTTCACTTGAAAGGGTTTTTCTTGGTTTAAGCAATTAGGAATCTTCTTAATTTCTGTTAATTTAGTTTAAAATAATTTCTAAGTCAATTAGGAATTGTTTTAAGAAGTTTTAGTTTAATTAGAACTAGTCTTATTACTAGTTTCCTAGTTCCATTAGAATTGGTTTTCCTATTCTATCTAGGATACTTGGGGATCAAGGCTAGGGTTTTTTTCCTAGTTCGAATAGACTTAGGAATAGTTAGTTTAGTCTATAAATAAGGGATTTTTCGTGGCTTTGTATACACAACCAAAACCAGAAAATTCAATTCAAGTTTATTGTTTGTTTTGCTTAATTGCTTACAAATTCTTTTGCTAGTTTTCAATTCAAGGAGTTGTTTTGATAATTAGAACGTTCAATTCTTAGTTCTAGGAGTAGTCTAAGTTTTGTTCATCAAAGTACTTAGTTCCAGGAGTGGTCTAGGTAATTTGAGAGGCGTTGAATTCGTTCCAGGAGTGGTCGTTTTCAAAGTCATATCCGGTTCGTTATTCTTAAGTTGTTCGATTTTCTTAGGAAATTCGAAGGGCTTGTGTTACTTGTGTGATTTTAGATTCTTTATTAAGTTAAGGGGTTTAAATCCACATCAGGGGTAGATCTTCAATAATAGCAACTGCCGCCTGGTCAACACTCTTTTTGTTGGACTCGGCTTCAGCTGCATCAATCTTCGATGCATTACCCCCAAGCGGCATAAGCGCCACTACCGGCTCCTCCTCTTCCAACGCCTCGTCCTCAGCAGCCGCCAGGATCTCTTGATTATATCTATCAGAACACTGGCGGTACGTTTTTTCCCAGGAGGAAAATTCAGCATTAGGGAAGAGGCGGCCCCAGGTCATGCGCTGGATTTGAGCAGAGTCTTCCATCATCTCCCGGACCAGATCCTTCTTTTCTTGCTCGGCCTTTTCCGAGAGCTCCTGAGTAAGACTCTTCTCCTGGGTCACCAGGCGTTCCTTAACGTGCGCCAAGGATTTCTCCAAGGTGTCGTATGAGGACATTTTTTGGCGAAGAGGTCTCAGCTCGGCCTTGAGATTGTTGATGGTCGCCTCCAGCTCGCTATTTTTCTTCTGGGCCGCCTCTAACTGAGCCCGTATAGCAGAAGTAGCCTGCGCCTGATAATAAAGAATGTCAATTGTCAGAACCTCATTTTGGGCAATTTGAAACATTGCCTTATCACAGTCAGAGGCGACCATAGCTTTTGCAGCCTTTACCTCTTTGTTCTTCCTGTCAAGCGGCTTGCGGAGGCCGTTCACTCGGAGAAGGGCCTAAGTAAAAGGAAACAGGCGTCAGTTTTCAAACAAAAAACAGGTGTCCTGGAATTTAAATAACCAAAAAATATGCTAAGTATACCTCAGCAAGGACCCCTGCAATCCCGTCTAGGTCAAGGGTGCCGACACCCCTGACCGCCTCCCTTTCGGCTGGAGGAACGGCCTTGATCATAGACTTGGCCACCTCGACCAAGTCCGGCTCCTGAGGGCCGGCTGCATCAAGCATAAACAAACGGGTTAGACCTAGTAAAGAAGGGAGCAAGTCTAAAATTCACAAGGACAACTTCATACTTCTAGGTGGCCCGACTGGAGTTTTAGAAGGAATGGACGACTGTTTCTCAGCCGCCGCATGTTTCCTGGCAGAACCAGGAGAGCTCGCAACAGTCGTCCTCCGGGTCTTGGAGTCCGGCTGTTGGGAAGAAGAGGCTCTTAGAGCGCCCGACTAAAAAAAAAAAAAAAAAACACTCGGTCTGTATATGCATAAACCCAACTCCAAAAAGAGAGTGAAAGGTTCGAAGCTCACCAAGGGCGCCCCCTTGTTGGGGGAGTCGGTTGAGGACTGTTGCATGATGGAGGCCCGCAACATGGCCGCCGCAGTCTTGGAGGCGGTAATTTTGCTCATGGCGTCCGCTACAAAAACATATAGCAAAGTTAATAAAAAGTCATAATAGTAATTCATGGAAAAACAAAGTATTCGACAGGCCGGCTACCTCTTGAGCACCGACTGCTGAGGCCACAGGCTGCCAAAAAGTACTCGTCGTAGAGCCATTTGAAGCTCGGGACGCAGTGCAGGGGTACTTGCTCTCGTGCCCCTGTAGTAGAGTCGACCCTTGACTCTACTTTAAAGAGTCCTTTATCCAGGATCTCTTTCTTAGCCTTGGGGGGAACAGGCGGCATGCTGCGGCCGCCTGCAAGAAGAGACGGATTCCTGTTCCACCTATTGAAGCGCTTGTTCAGCTCTGTGTCTGAACTCTCAATGATAAGGAAGGTGCTTCGCTAGTCCTTCCACTTGTTTGCTTTACCTCTTGTCATGAGGTAGCCTCTGTGGCTCGTCAACTGATACTAGCCGGTACCGCCTGCCTTAGGGGTCCGGCTGAGGTAATTCATGTGGGCGAAAGCCTCGAAGTTTGGCTCCACCCCGTGCAGTTCGCACCCGGCCACATAGCCGAGTACGTTGACCCATGAGTTCGGGGCTAACTGCCATAACCCCAACTCATACCCATCCAAGATCCGCTAAACAGCCGGATGTAGTGGGAAGCGCAACCCAACCTTGATGGTCGCCTCGTAACAGCCAAAGCAGGCGCCATCATAGCTAGTACCAGCCGGCCAGACGACTGTGTCTTCTGGATCCAGCACGAACACTAAAAAGCCGGGGCCCATTGTGTGGTTTGCAATAAAGCTCCCCACTTTCTCTTGCATGGCCGTGATCCGACCCCGTGGGACAGTGCAGTAGTAGGGGGTATTTTGCTCTCGGTAAGAGGCGGATGGTTCCGCCCAATTGTCCCCCTTCTCAACTGCGTGAGAAAGCCTCGCCTCTTGTAGGCGACTGTTTTTCTCTTCTGTGTCCAGAGAAGTATGAACAGAAGAGCTAGATTCGGATTCGTCCTCTGACGAGTCCGAAGAGGACGACTCCTCCCCTCTCCCAGAGGGGCCCGCCTCCTCTCCTTTAAAAGGAGGAGGAGAGAATGTAGACTTGTCAACTGTAAAATTGGAAGGGGTCACTTTGACTCCTCCCTCAGAATTGTCGGCTTTCAAGCCGCTTTGGTTCACTTCCACATCTGGCGCCTGGTCAGATGTTTCACTAATCGGCACCCTGTGGGAGGAGCCGTCTGAGTTCGAAATCCTAGCAGTTCTTTTAGTTCTGGCCATCATGTTCTGCATAGACACAGAGACAGTCGGACTTTGTATAAAGGGCAAAGATGGGTCCGGAAAAGGGCAGGCGGCACTCCTAGTCCTAGATTCAGCCGTCCCCGATGACCGGCTGATCACTAACCTAGGTCGTGTCGTGTGCTTCCGTGGTGCCATTTCAAAAAAGAATAAAATAAAGAGAAAATTAAGAGTAAGAGAACCGACGGTTACCTGAACGAGTGATGTTGATGGAGTTCTGAAAATCCTGTGCAGTCGGCTTGTCAGAGCAGGCGGTAGGCAGAAAGGGTCCAAAATGTCAGAGCAAGTTCAGGGGTCCGAATGTTCTCTCAAAAAGTTCTCAAGTGTGAAAATGACTTAAGTCAACACTCCTTTATATAGGCGAAGTGAGAAGGCGAAGGGTCACTTCCAAAATTCAAAATTTGGGCGGGAGAATCTCTCGGCCTTTCGCCGAGTGGCACCTGTAGCAGGTCGTCGCCTATCACAGTGCGACACCTGTCACAGGTAACACGTGACCAGTCACGTGCCACCTGTGAGGGGCAAATGATTAGGGGATTTTGCTCCCACCAATCGGAATGCGCCACGTGGGCCAATCAGGTCCTGCCAAGTGTCCCCCAGTTGGAACTGTTAGGGCTTGCCACGTGGCACACGCCTATTCGTCCACCCTGGACCTATTATGTCATGACACGTGGCATCCTCCATGCCTAATGGAGAAATCGGCCACCTAGGCCCAACTTTCAAGGGAAGCCCAATCAGCCCTAGGTTAACCTGAACCTAGGATTGGCACGTTTTCCAAGGTTATAAATACCTCCCTTAATCCTCATTAAGGGGGATTACGCACATTAAACACTCTCACCTAGAGAGACCCAATCACTTTTATTTCCGCATTAATTAATCCTTAATCAAGTACTAACTTGACCGTCGGAGGCGGATCTCCAATCATCCGGAGCATCCGTTTGTTTAGCAGGTACAGGCGTCCGGTTCCAGTCTCGGAATTGTAACTCTCCCGCAGGAC
>NW_018744964.1:0-15359 GCF_001683475.1 Chenopodium quinoa | reverse complement strand
AACAAAGCTAATTGAATCAAATGAAAGTCAAACATATTCAAACAGCTATTTGAATCAAATGAAAGTCAAACACTTTCAAACAAAGCTAATTGAATCAAATAAAAGTAAAACACATTCAAACAAACCTAATTGAATCAAATGAAAGTCAAATACATTCAAACAGAGCTAGTTGAATCAAATGAAAGTCAAACACATTCAAACAAAGCTAATTGAATCAAATGTAAGTCAAACACATTCAAACAGTGCTTTTTAAATCAAATGAAAGTCAAACACAATAAAAAAGCTAATTAAATCAAATGAAAGTCAAACAATTCAAAAAAGCTATTTGAATTAAATGAAAGTCAAATGCAATCAAACAAACTAATTGAATCAAATGAAAGTGAAACACATTCAAACAAAGCTAATTGAATCAAATGAAAGTTAAACGCATTCAAACAAACCTAATTGAATCAAATGAAAGACGAACACATTCAAACAGAGCTAATTGAATCAAATGAAAGTCAAATGCATTCTATAAATAATTGAATCAGATGAAAGTCAAACACATTTAAACAAAGCTAATTGAATCAAATTATAGTAAAACACATTCAAACAAACCTAATAGAATCAAATGAAAGTCAAACACATTCAAACAGAGCTAATTGAATTAAATGAAAGTAAAACACATTCAAACAGCTATTTCAATCAATTGAAAGTCAAACAAAGCTAATTGAATCAAATGAAAGTCAAACACATTCAACAAAGCTAATTGAATCAAATGAAAGTTAAACGCATTCAAACAAACCTAAATTGAATCAAATGAAAGACGAACACATTCAAACAGAGCTAATTGAATCAAATGAAAGTCAAATGCATTCTATAAAGCTAATTGAATCAAATGAAAGTCAAACACATTTAAACAAAGCTAATTGAATCAAATTATAGTAAAACACATTCAAACAAACCTAATAGAATTCAAATGAAAGTTCAAACACATTCAAACAGAGCTAATTTGAATAAAATGAAAAGTCAAACACATTCAAACACAGCTATTTGAATCAATTGAAAGTCAAATGCTATCTACAAAGCTAATTGAATCAAATGAAAGTAAAAAACATTCCAAAAAAGCCAATTGAATCAAATGACAGTCAAACACATTCAAACAAACCTAATTGAATCAAATGAAAGTCAAACACATTTAAACAAAGCTGATTAGATCAAAAGTAAGTCAAACACATTCAAACAGAGCTTTTTTGAATCAAATTAAAGTCTAATGCATTCAAAAAAGCTAATTAAATCAAATGAAAGTCAAAAAACATCTAAAAAAATCTAATTAAATCAAATGAAAGTCAAACACAATAAAAAAAAGCTAATTAAATCAAATGAAAGTCAAACACATTCAAACAAAGCTATTTGAATTAAATGAAAGTCAAATGCAATCTACAAAGCTAATTGAATCAAATGAAAGACGAACACATTCAAACAGAGCTAATTGAATCAAATGAAAGTCAAATGCATTCTATAAAGCTAATTGAATCAAATGAAAGTCAAACACATTTAAACAAAGCTAATTGAATCAAATTATAGTAAAACACATTCAAAAAACCTAATAGAAT
This sequence comes from Chenopodium quinoa, assembly GCF_001683475.1. NCBI lineage: Eukaryota > Viridiplantae > Streptophyta > Magnoliopsida > Caryophyllales > Amaranthaceae > Chenopodium > Chenopodium quinoa. Next base: position 13,764 of record NW_018744964.1, on the reverse strand, counting down.
CAAATGAAAGTCAAACACATTCAAACAGAGCTAATTGAATCAAATGAAAGTCAAAAAAATTCAAACACAGCTATTTGAATCAATTGAAAGTCAAATGCTTTCTACAAAGCTAATTGAATCAAATGAAAGTCAAACACATTCAAACAAACCTAATTGAATCAAATGAAAGTCAAACACATTCAAACAAACCTAATTGAATCAAATGAAAGTCAAACACATTCAAACAAAGCTAATTGAATCAAATGAAAGTCAAACACATTCAAACAAAGCTGATTAGATCAAATGTAAGTCAAACACATTCAAACAGAGCTTTTTGAATCAAATTAAAGTCAAATGCATTCAACAAAGCTAATTGAATCAAATGAAAGTAAAAAAAACATCTAAAAAATCTAATTAAATCAAATGAAAGTCAAACACAATAAAAAAAAGCTGATTAAATCAAATGAAAGTCAAACACATTCAAAAAAAGCTATTTGAATTAAATGAAAGTCAAATGCAATCTACAAAGCTAATTGAATTAAATGAAAGTTAAACACATCCAAACAAACCTAATAGAATCAAATGAAAGACGAACACATTCAAACAGAGCTAATTGAATCAAATGAAAGTCAAATGCATTCTATAAAGCTAATTGAATCAAATGAAAGTCAAACACATTTAAACAAAGCTAATTGAATCAAATTATAGTAAAACACATACAAACAAACCTAATAGAATCAAATGAAAGTCAAACACATTCAAACAGAGCTAATTGAATCAAATGAAAGTCAAACACATTCAAACACAGCTATTTGAATCAATTGAAAGTCAAATGCTTTCTACAAAGCTAATTGAATCAAATGAAAGTCAAATGCATTCAACAAAGCTAATTGAATCAAATGAAAGTAAAAAACATCTAAAAAAAAACTAATTAAATCAAATGATAGTCAAACACAATAAAAAAAAGCTTATTAAATCAAATGAAAGTCAAACACATTCAAACAAAGCTATTTGAATTAAATGAAAGTCAAATGCAATCAAACAAACCTAATTGAATCAAATGAAAGTCAAACACATTCAAACAAAGCTAATTGAATCAAATGAAAGTTAAACGCATTCAAACAAACCTAATTGAATCAAATGAAAGACGAACACATTCAAACAGAGCTAATTGAATCAAATGAAAGTCAAATGCATTCTATAAGGCTAATTGAATCAAATGAAAGTCAAACACATTCAAACAAAGCTAATTGAATCAAATTATAGTAAAACACATTCAAACAAACCTAATAGAATCAAATGAAAGTCAAACACATTCAAACAGAGCTAATTGAATCAAATGAAAGTAAAACACATTCAAACACAGCTATTTGAATCAATTGAAAGTCAAATGCTTTCTACAAAGCTAATTGAATCAAATGAAAGTCAAAAACATTTCAAAAAACCCAATTGAATCAAATGAAAGTCAAACACATTCAAACAAACCTAATTGAATCAAATGAAAGTCAAACACATTCAAACAAAGCTAATTGAATCAAATGAAAGTCAAACACATTCAAACAAAGCTGATTAGATCAAATGTAAGTCAAACACATTCAAACAGAGCTTTTTGAATCAAAATTAAAGTCAAATGCATTCAAAAAAGCTAATTGAATCAAATGAAAGTCAAAAACGTCTAAAAAAATCTAATTAAATCAAATGAAAGTCAAACACAATAAAAAAAAGCTAATTAAATGAAATGAAAGTCAAACACATTCAAACAAAGCTATTTGAATTAAATGAAAGTCAAATGCAATCTACAAAGCTAATTAAATCAAATGAAAGTTAAACGCATTCAAACAAACCTAATTGAATCAAATGAAAGACGAACACATTCAAACAGAGCTAATTGAATCAAATGAAAGTCAAATGCATTCTATAAAGCTAATTGAATCAAAATGAAAGTCAAACACATTTAAACAAAGCTAATTGAATCAAATTATAGTAAAACACATTCAAACAAACCTAATAGAATCAAATGAAAGTCAAACACATTCAAACAGAGCTAATTGAATCAAATGAAAGTCAAACACATTCAAACACAACTATTTGAATCAATTGAAAGTCAAATGCTTTCTACAAAGCTAATTGAATCAAATGAAAGTCAAAAAACATTCCAAAAAAGCCTATTGAATCAAATGAAAGTCAAACACATTCAAACAAACCTAATTGAATCAAATGAAAGTCAAACACATTCAAACAAAGCTAATTGAATCAAATGAAAGTCAAACACATTCAAACAAACCTAATTGAATCAAATGAAATTCAAACACATTCAAACAAAGCTAATTGAATCAAATAAAAGTAAAACACATTCAAACAAACCTAATTGAATCAAATGAAAGTCAAATACATTCAAACAGAGCTAGTTGAATCAAATGAAAGTCAAACACATTCAAACAAAGCTAATTGAATCAAATGTAAGTCAAACACATTCAAACAGTGCTTTTTAAAGCAAATGAAAGTCAAACACAATAAAAAAAGCTAATTAAATCAAATGAAAGTCAAACACATTCAAACAAAGCTATTTGAATTAAATGAAAGTCAAATGCAATCAAACAAACCTAATTGAATCAAATGAAAGTCAAACACATTCAAACAAAGCTAATTGAATCAAATGAAAGGTAAACGCATTCAAACAAACCTAATTGAATCAAATGAAAGACGAACACATTCAAACAGAGCTAATTGAATCAAATGAAAGTCAAATGCATTCTATAAAGCTAATTGAATCAGATGAAAGTCAAACACATTTAAACAAAGCTAATTGAATCAAATTATAGTAAAACACATTCAAACAAACCTAATAGAATCAAATGAAAGTCAAACACATTCAAACAGAGCTAATTGAATCAAATGAAAGTAAAACACATTCAAACACAGCTATTTGAATCAATTGAAAGTCAAATGCTTCCTACAAAGCTAATTGAATCAAATGAAAGTCAAACACATTCAAACAAAGCTAATTGAATCAAATGAAAGTTAAACGCATTCAAACAAACCTAATTGAATCAAATGAAAGACGAACACATTCAAACAGAGCTAATTGAATCAAATGAAAGTCAAATGCATTCTATAAAGCTAATTGAATCAAATGAAAGTCAAACACATTTAAACAAAGCTAATTGAATCAAATGTAAGTCAAACACAATCAAACAGAGCTTTTTAAATCAAATGAAAGTCTAATGCATTCAACAAAGCTAATTGAATCAAATGAAAGTCAAACATATTCAAACACAGCTATTTGAATCAAATGAAAGTCAAACACTTTCAAACAAAGCTAATTGAATCAAATAAAAGTAAAACACATTCAAACAAACCTAATTGAATCAAATGAAAGTCAAATACATTCAAACAGAGCTAGTTGAATCAAATGAAAGTCAAACACATTCAAACAAAGCTAATTGAATCAAATGTAAGTCAAACACATTCAAACAGTGCTTTTTAAATCAAATGAAAGTCAAACACAATAAAAAAAGCTTATTAAATCAAATGAAAGTCAAACACATTCAAACAAAGCTATTTGAATTAAATGAAAGTCAAATGCAATCAAACAAACCTAATTGAATCAAATGAAAGTCAAACACATTCAAACAAAGCTAATTGAATCAAATGAAAGTTAAACGCATTCAAACAAACCTAATTGAATCAAATGAAAGACGAACACATTCAAACAGAGCTAATTGAATCAAATGAAAGTCAAATGCATTCTATAAAGCTAATTGAATCAGATGAAAGTCAAACACATTTAAACAAAGCTAATTGAATCAAATTATAGTAAAACACATTCAAACAAACCTAATAGAATCAAACGAAAGTCAAACACATTCAAACAGAGCTAATTGAATCAAATGAAAGTAAAACACATTCAAACACAGCTATTTCAATCAATTGAAAGTCAAATGCTTCCTACAAAGCTAATTGAATCAAATGAAAGTCAAACACATTCAAACAAAGCTAATTGAATCAAATGAAAGTTAAACGCATTCAAACAAACCTAATTGAATCAAATGAAAGACGAACACATTCAAACAGAGCTAATTGAATCAAATGAAAGTCAAATGCATTCTATAAAGCTAATTGAATCAAATGAAAGTCAAACACATTTAAACAAAGCTAATTGAATCAAATTATAGTAAAACACATTCAAACAAACCTAATAGAATCAAATGAAAGTCAAACACATTCAAACAGAGCTAATTGAATAAAATGAAAGTCAAACACATTCAAACACAGCTATTTGAATCAATTGAAAGTCAAATGCTATCTACAAAGCTAATTGAATCAAATGAAAGTAAAAAACATTCCAAAAAAGCCAATTGAATCAAATGACAGTCAAACACATTCAAACAAACCTAATTGAATCAAATGAAAGTCAAACACATTCAAACAAAGCTGATTAGATCAAAAATAAGTCAAACACATTCAAACAGAGCTTTTTGAATCAAATTAAAGTCAAATGCATTCAAAAAAGCTAATTGAATCAAATGAAAGTCAAAAACATCTAAAAAAATCTAATTAAATAAAATGAAAGTCAAACACAATAAAAAAAAGCTAATTAAATCAAATGAAAGTCAAACACATTCAAACAAAGCTATTTGAATTAAATGAAAGTCAAATGCAATCTACAAAGCTAATTGAATCAAATGAAAGACGAACACATTCAAACAGAGCTAATTGAATCAAATGAAAGTCAAATGCATTCTATAAAGCTAATTGAATCAAATGAAAGTCAAACACATTTAAACAAAGCTAATTGAATCAAATTATAGTAAAACACATTCAAACAAACCTAATAGAATCAAATGAAAGTCAAACACATTCAAACAGAGCTAATTGAATCAAATGAAAGTCAAAAAAATTCAAACACAGCTATTTGAATCAATTGAAAGTCAAATGCTTTCTACAAAGCTAATTGAATCAAATGAAAGTCAAACACATTCAAACAAACCTAATTGAATCAAATGAAAGTCAAACACATTCAAACAAACCTAATTGAATCAAATGAAAGTCAAACACATTCAAACAAAGCTAATTGAATCAAATGAAAGTCAAACACATTCAAACAAAGCTGATTAGATCAAATGTAAGTCAAACACATTCAAACAGAGCTTTTTGAATCAAAATTAAAGTCAAATGCATTCAAAAAAGCTAATTGAATCAAATGAAAGTCAAAAAACGTCTAAAAAAATCTAATTAAATCAAATGAAAGTCAAACACAATAAAAAAAAAGCTAATTAAATGAAATGAAAGTCAAACACATTCAAACAAAGCTATTTGAATTAAATGAAAGTCAAATGCAATCTACAAAGCTAATTAAATCAAATGAAAGTTAAACGCATTCAAACAAACCTAATTGAATCAAATGAAAGACGAACACATTCAAACAGAGCTAATTGAATCAAATGAAAGTCAAATGCATTCTATAAAGCTAATTGAATCAAATGAAAGTCAAACACATTTAAACAAAGCTAATTGAATCAAATTATAGTAAAACACATTCAAACAAACCTAATAGAATCAAATGAAAGTCAAACACATTCAAACAGAGCTAATTGAATCAAACGAAAGTAAACACATTCAAACACAACTATTTGAATCAATTGAAAGTCAAATGCTTTCTACAAAGCTAATTGAATCAAATGAAAGTCAAAAACATTCCAAAAAAGCCTATTGAACCAAATGAAAGTCAAACACATTCAAACAAACCTAATTGAATCAAATGAAAGTCAAACACATTCAAACAAAGCTAATTGAATCAAATGAAAGTCAAACACATTCAAACAAACCTAATTGAATCAAATGAAATTCAAACACATTCAAACAAAGCTAATTGAATCAAATGAAAGTCAAACACATTCAAACAAAGCTGATTAGATCAAATGTAAGCCAAACACATTCAAACAGAGCTTTTTGAATTAAATTAAAGCCAAATGCATTCAACAAAGCTAATTGAATCAAATTAAAGTAAAAAACATCCAAAAAACCTAATTAAATCAAATGAAATTCAATCACATTCAGACAAAGCTATTTGAATCAAATGAAAGTCAAATGCATTCTATAAAGTTAATTAAATCAAATGAAAGTCAAAAACATTTGAACAAAGCCAATTGAATCAAATGAAAGTCAAAATCAATCAAACAGAGCTAATTAAATAAAAGGAAAGTCAAACACATTTAAAAAGAGCTTTTTGAATCAAATGAAGGTCAAACGCAACCTACAAAGCTAATTGAATCAAATGAAAGTCAAACACATTGAAACAAAGCTAATTGGATAAAATTTAAGTCAAACACATTCAAACAGAGCTTTTTGAATCAAATGAAAGTCAAATGCATTCAACAAAGCTAATTGAATCAAACGAAAGTCAAAAACATCTAAAAAAATCTAATTAAATCAAATGAAAGTCAAACACATTCAGACAAAGCTATTTGAATAACCTGAAAGTCAAATGCATTCTACAAAGCTAAATGAATCAAATGAAAGTCAAAAACATCTAAAAAATTTAATTAAATCAAATGAAAGTCAAACGCAATAAAAAAAGCTAATTAAATCAAATGAAAGTCAAACACATTCAAACAAAGCTATTTAAATTAAATGAAAGTCAAATGCAATCTACAAAGCTAATTGAATCAAATGAAATTTAAACACATTCAAATAAACCTAATAGAATCAAATGAAAGACGAACACATTCAAACAGAGCTAATTGAATCAAATGAAAGTCAAACCCATTCAAAAAGATCTTTTTGAATCAAATTAAGGTCAAATGCATTCTACAAAGCCAATTGAATCAAATGAAAGTCAAACACATTCAAACAAAGCTAATTGAATCAAATGAAAGACAAACACATTCAAACAGAGCTAATTGAATCAAATGAAAGTCAAACACATTCAAAATGAGCTTTTTGAATCAAATGAAGGTCAAATTTAATCTACAAAGCTAATTGAATCAATTGAAAGTTAAACACATTCAAACAAAGCTATTTGAATGAAATGTAAGTCAAACACATTCAAACAGAGCTTTTTGAATCAAATGAAAGTCAAATGCATTCAACAAAGCTAATTGAATCAAATTAAAGTCAAAAACATCCATAAAACCTAATTAAATCAAATGAAAGTCAATCACATTCAGACAAAGCTATTTGAATCAAATGAAAGTCAAATGCATTCTACAAAGCTAATTGAATCAAATGAAAGTCAAAAACATTCGAACAAAGCCAATTGAATCAAATGAAAGTCAAAGACATTCAAACAAACCTAATTGAATCAAATGAAAGTCAAAATCATTCAAACAGAGCTAATTAAATAAAATGAAAGTCAAACACATTTAAAAAGAGCTTTTTGAATCAAATGAAGGTCAATTGCAACCTACAAAGCTAATTGAATCAAATGAAAGTCAAACACATTGAAACAAAGCTAATTGGATAAAATTTAAGTCAAACATCAAACAGAGCTTTTTGAATCAAATTAAAGTCAAATGCATTCAAAAAAGTTAATTGAATCAAATGAAAGTCAAAAACATCTTAAAAAATCTAATTAAATCAAATGAAAGTCAAACACAGTAAAAAACAGCTAATTAAATCAAATGAAAGTCAAACACAATCAAACAAAGCTATTTGAATTAAATGAAAGTCAAATGCAATCTACAAAGCTAATTGAATCAAATGAAAGTTAAACGCATTCAAACAAACCTAATAGAATAATATGAAAGACGAACACATTCAAACAGAGCTAATTGAATCAAATGAAAGTCAAATGCATTCTATAAAGCTAATTGAATCAAATTATAGTAAAACACATTCAAACAAACCTAATAGAATCAAATGAAAGTGAAACACATTCAAACAGAGCTAATTAAATCAAATGAAAGTCAAACACATTCAAACACAGCTATTTGAATCAATTGAAAGTCAAATGCTTTCTACAAAGCTAATTGAATCAAATGAAAGTCAAATGCATTCAACAAAGCTAATTGAATCAAATGAAAGTAAAACACATTAAAACAAACCTAATTGAATCAAATGAAAGTCAAAGACATTCAAACAGAGCTAATTGAATCAAATGAAAGTCAAACACATTCAAACACAGCTATTTGAATCAATTGAAAGTCAAATGCTATCTACTAAGCTAATTGAATCAAATGAAAGTAAAAAACATTCCAAAAAAGCCAATTGAATCAAATGAAAGTCAAACACATTCAAACAAACCTAATTGAATCAAATGAAAGTCAAACACATTCAAACAAAGTTAATTGAATCAAATGAAAGTCAAACACATTCAAACAAAGCTGATTAGATCAAATGTAAGTCAAACACATTCAAACAGAGCTTTTTTTATCAAATTAAAGTCAAATGCATTCAAAAAAGCTAATTGAATCAAATGAAAGTAAAAAACATCTAAAAAAATCTAATTAAATCAAATGAAAGTCAAATGCATTCAACAAAGCTAATTGAATCAAATGAAAGTCAAACATATTCAAACACAGCTATTTGAATCAAATGAAAGTCAAATGCTTTCTACAAAGCTAATTGAATCAAATGAAAGTAAAAAACATTCCAACAAAGCCAATTGAATCAAATGAAAGTCAAACACATTTAAACAAACCTAATTGAATCAAATGAAAGTCAAACACATTCAAACAAAGCTAATTGAATAAAATGAAAGTCAATCTCATTCAAACAAAGCTAATTGAATCAAATGAAAGTCAAACACATTCAAACAAACCTAATTGAAACAAATGAAAGTCAAATACATTCAAACAGAGCTAATTGCATCAAATGAAAGTCAAACACATTCAAACAAAGCTAATTGAATCAAATGTAAGTCAAACACAATCAAACAGAGCTTTTTAAATTAAATGAAAGTCAAATGCATTCAACAAAGCTAATTGAATCAAATGAAAGTCAAACATATTCAAACACAGCTATTTGAATCAAATGAAAGTAAAACACTTTCAAACAAAGCTAATTGAATCAAATAAAAGTAAAACACATTCAAACAAACCTAATTGAATCAAATGAAAGTCAAACACATTCAAACAAAGCTAATTGAATCAAATGAAAGTCAAACACATTCAAACAAACCTAATTGAATCAAATGAAAGTCAAATACATTCAAACAGAGCTAATTGAATCAAATGAAAGTCAAACACATTCAAACAAAGCTAATTGAATCAAATGTAAGTCAAACACAATCAAACAGATCTTTATAAATCAAATGAAAGTCAAATGCATTCAACAAAGCTAATTGAATCAAATGAAAGTCAAACATATTCAAACACAGCTATTTGAATCAAATTAAAGTCAAATGCTTTCTACAAAGCTAATTGAATCAAATGAAAGTCAAAAACATTCCAACAAAGCCAATTGAATCAAATGAAAGTCAAACACATTCAAACAAACCTAATTGAATCAAATAAAAGTCAAACACATTCAAACAAAGCTAATTGAATCAAATGAAAGTCAAACACATTCAAACAAAGTTGATTAGATCAAATGTAAGTCAAACAAATTCAAACAGAGCTTTTTGAATCAAATTAAAGTCAAATGCATTCAACAAAGCTAATTGAATCAAACGAAAGTCAAAAACATCTAAAAAATCAAATTAAATCAAATGAAAGTCAAACACATTCAGACAAAGCTATTTGAATCAAATGAAATTCAAATGCATTCTACAAATCTAATTGAATCAAATGAAAGTAAAAACATCTAAAAAATTCAAATTAAATCTAAAAAAGGTCAAACACATTCAAACAAAACTATTTGAATCAAATGAAAGTCAAAAACATTCTATAAAGCTAATTGAATCAAATGAAAGTCAAACACATTCAAACAAAGCTGATTAGATCAAATGTAAGTCAAACACATTCAAACAGAGCTTTTTGAATCAAATTAAAGTCAAATGCATTCAAAAAAGCTAATTGAATAAAATGAAAGTCAAAAACATCTAAAAAAATCTAATTAAATCAAATGAAAGTCAAATGCATTCAACAAAGCTAAATGAATCAAATGAAAGTCAAACATATTCAAACACAGCTATTTGAATCAAATGAAAGTCAAATGCTTTCTACAAAGCTAATCGAATCAAATGAAAGTAAAAAACATTCCAACAAAGCCAATTGAATCAAATGAAAGTCAAACACATTCAAACAAACCTAATTGAATCAAATGAAAGTCAAACACATTCAAACAAAGCTAATTGAATCAAATGAAAGTCAAACTCATTCAAACAAAGCTAATTGAATCAAATGAAAGTCAAACACATTCAAACAAACCTAATTGAATCAAATGAAAGTAAAATACATTCAAACAGAGCTAATTGAATCAAATGAAAGTCAAACACATTCAAACAAAGCTAATTGAATCAAATGTAAGTCAAACACAATCAAACAAAGCTTTTTAAATTAAATGAAAGTCAAATGCATTCAACAAAGCTAATTGAATCAAATGAAAGTCAAACATATTCAAACACAGCTATCTGAATCAAAATGAAAGTAAAACACTTTCAAACAAAGCTAATTGAATCAAATAAAAGTAAAACACATTCAAACAAACCTAATTGAATCAAATGAAAGTCAAACACATTCAAACAAAGCTAATTGAATCAAATGAAAGTCAAACACATTCAAACAAACCTAATTGAATCAAATGAAAGTCAAATACATTCAAACAGAGCTAATTTAATCAAATGAAATTCAAACACATTCAAACAAAGCTAATTGAATCAAATGTAAGTCAAACACAATCAAACAGAGCATTTTAAATCAAATGAAAGTCAAATGCATTCAACAAAGCTAATTGAATCAAATGAAAGTCAAACATATTCAAACACAGCTATTTGAATCAAATGAAAGTCAAATGCTTTCTACAAAGCTAATTGAATCAAATGAAAGTAAAAAACATTCCAACAAAGCCAATTGAATCAAATGAAAGTCAAACACATTCAAACAAACCTAATTGAATCAAATAAAAAGTCAAACACATTCAAACGAAGCTTATTGAATCAAATGAAAGTCAAACACATTCAAACAAAGTTGATTAGATCAAATGTAAGTCAAACAAATTCAAACAGAGCTTTTTGAATCAAATTAAAGTCAAATGCATTCAACAAAGCTAATTGAATCAAACGAAAGTAAAAAACATCTAAAAAAAATCAAATTAAATCAAATGAAAGTCAAACACATTCAGACAAATCTATTTGAATCAAATGAAATTCAAATGCATTCTACAAATCTAATTGAATCAAATGAAAGTAAAAACATCTAAAAAATTCAAATTAAATAAAAAAAAGGTCAAACACATACAAACAAAACTATTTGAATCAAATGAAAGTCAAAAGCATTCTATAAAGCTAATTGAATCAAATGAAAGTCAAACACATTAAAACAAAGCTGATTAGATCAAATGTAAGTCAAACACATTCAAACAGAGCTTTTTGAATCAAATTAAAGTCAAATGCATTCAAAAAAGCTAATTGAATAAAATGAAAGTCAAAAACATCTAAAAAAATCTAATTAAATCAAATGAAAGTCAAATGCATTCAACAAAGCTAAATGAATCAAATGAAAGTCAAACATATTCAAACACAGCTATTTGAATCAAATGAAGTCAAATGCTTTCTACAAAGCTAATCGAATCAAATGAAAGTAAAAAAACATTCCAACAAAGCCAATTGAATCAAATGAAAGTCAAACACATTCAAACAAACCTAATTGAATCAAATGAAAGTCAAACACATTCAAACAAAGCTAATTGAATCAAATGAAAGTCAAACTCATTCAAACAAAGCTAATTGAATCAAATGAAAGTCAAACACATTCAAACAAACCTAATTGAATCAAATGAAAGTAAAATACATTCAAACAGAGCTAATTGAATCAAATGAAAGTCAAACACATTCAAACAAAGCTAATTGAATCAAATGTAAGTCAAACACAATCAAACAGAGCTTTTTAAATTAAATGAAAATCAAATGCATTCAACAAAGCTAATTGAATCAAATGAAAGTCAAACATATTCAAACACAGCTATTTTGAATCAAATGAAAGTAAAACACTTTTCAAACAAAGCTAATTGAATCAAATAAAAGTAAAACACATTCAAACAAACCTAATTGAATCAAATGAAAGTCAAAACACATTCAAACAAAGCTAATTGAATCAAATGAAAGTCAAACACATTCAAACAAACCTAATTGAATCAAATGAAAGTCAAATACATTCAAACAGAGCTAATTTAATCAAATGAAATTCAAACACATTCAAACAAAGCTAATTGAATCAAATGTAAGTAAAACACAATCAAACAGAGCATTTTAAATCAAATGAAAGTCAAATGCATTCAACAAAGCTAATTGAATCAAATGAAAGTCAAACATATTCAAACACAGCTATTTGAATCAAATGAAAGTCAAATGCTTTCTACAAAGCTAATTGAATCAAATGAAAGTAAAAAACATTCCAACAAAGCCAATTGAATCAAATGAAAGTCAAACACATTCAAACAAACCTAATTGAATCAAATAAAAGTCAAACACATTCAAACGAAGCTTATTGAATCAAATGAAAGTCAAACACATTCAAACAAAGTTGATTAGATCAAATGTAAGTCAAACAAATTCAAACAGAGCTTTTTGAATCAAATTAAAGTCAAATGCATTCAACAAAGCTAATTGAATCAAACGAGAGTAAAAAACATCTAAAAAAATCAAATTAAATCAAATGAAAGTCAAACACTTCAGACAAATCTATTTGAATCAAATGAAATTCAAATGCATTCTACAAATCTAATTGAATCAAATGAAAGTAAAACATCTAAAAATTCAAATTAATCAAAAAAAGGTCAAAACATTCAAACAAAACTATTTGAATCAAATGAAAGTCAAAAGCATTCTATAAAGCTAATTGAATCAAATGAAGTCAAACACATTCAACAAAGCTGATTAGATCAAATGTAAGTCAAACACATTCAAACAGAGCTTTTTGAATCAAATTAAAGTCAATGCATTCAAAAAGCTAATTGAATAAAATGAAAGTCAAAAACATCTAAAAAATCTAATTAAATCAAATGAAAGTCAAATGCATTCAACAAAGCTAAATGAATCAAATGAAAGTCAAACATATTCAAACACAGCTATTTGAATCAAATGAAAGTCAAATGCTTTCTACAAAGCTAATCGAATCAAATGAAAGTAAAAAACATTCCAACAAAGCCAATTGAATCAAATGAAAGTCAAACACATTCAAACAAACCTAATTGAATCAAATGAAAGTCAAACACATTCAAACAAAGCTAATTGAATCAAATGAAAGTCAAACTCATTCAAACAAAGCTAATTGAATCAAATGAAAGTCAAACACATTCAAACAAACCTAATTGAATCAAATGAAAGTAAAATACATTCAAACAGAGCTAATTGAATCAAATGAAAGTCAAACACATTCAAACAAAGCTAATTGAATCAAATGTAAGTCAAACACAAACAGAGCTTTTTAAATTAAATGAAAGTCAAATGCATTCAACAAAGCTAATTGAATCAAATGAAAGTCAAACATATTCAAACACAGCTATTTGAATCAAATGAAAGTAAAAACCTTCCAAACAAAGCTAATTGAATCAAATAAAAGTAAAACACATTCAAACAAACCTAATTGAATCAAATGAAAGTCAAACACATTCAAACAAAGCTAATTGAATCAAATGAAAGTCAAACACATTCAAACAAACCTAATTGAATCAAATGAAAGTCAA
>NW_018744963.1:0-66774 GCF_001683475.1 Chenopodium quinoa | reverse complement strand
CAATTGCATTCTACAAAGCTAATTAAATCTAATGAAAGTCAAACACAATTAAACAAAGTTATTTAAATCAAATGAAAGTCAAACACATTCAAACAAAGCTTTTTGAATCAAATGAAAGTCAAATGCATTCAACAAAGGTAATTGAATCAAATGAAAGTCAAACACATTCAAACAAACTAATTGAGTCAAAAAAGTCAAACACATTCAAACAGAGCTTTTTGAATCAAATGAAAGTCAAATGATTCATTCAAGCTAATTGAATCAAATGAAAGTCAAACACATTCAAAAAAGCTTTTTGAATCAAATTAAAGTCTAATGTATTCTACAAAGCTAATTGAATCAAATGAATGTTAAATGTATTCTACCAAGCCAAACGAATCAAATGGAAGTCAAACTCATTCAAAACAAAGCTAATTGAATCAAATGAAAGTCAAACACATTCAAACAAATCTTTTTGAATCAAATTTAAGTCAAACACATTCAAACAAAGCTTATTAAATCAAATGAAAGTCAATCACTTTCAAACAAAGCGTTTTAAATCAAATGAAAGTCAAATGCATTCAACAAAGCTAATTTAATCAAATGAAAGTCATATGCATTCTCAAAGCTAATTAATCAAATGAAAGTTAAACACATTCAAGCAAAAGCTATTGAATAATTGAAAGTCAAACACATTAAATCTTTTTGAATCAAATAAAAGTTAAATGCATTCAATAAAGCTAATTGAATCAAATGAAAGTCAAACACAGTCAACCAAAGCTTTTTGATTCAAATTAAAGTCAAATACATTCAACAAAGCTAATTTAATCAAATAAAAGTCAATTGCATTCTACAAAGCTAATTAAATCTAATGAAAGTCAAACACAATTAAACAAAGCTATTTAAATCAAATGAAAGTCAAACATTTTCAAACAAAGCTTTTTGAATTAAATGAAAGTCAAATGAATTCATTCAAGCTAATTGAATCAAATGAAAGTCAAACACATTCAAATAAAGCTTTTTGAATCAAATTAAAGTCTAATGCATTCTACAAAGCTAATTGAATCAAATGAAAGTCAAACACAATTAAACAAAGCTATTTAAATCAAATGAAAGTCAAACACATTCTAACAAAGCTTTTTGAATCAAATGAAAGTCAAATGCATTCAACAAAGCTAATTGAATCAAATGAAAGTCAAACACATTCAAACAACGTTAATGAATCAAATGAAAGTCAAACACATTCAAACAAAGCTTTTTGAATCAAATGAAAGTCAAATGCATTCTATAAAGCTAATTGAATCGAAATAAAGTCAAACACATTCAAGCAAAGCTTTCTGAATCAAATGAAAGTTTAATGCATTCAACAAAGCTAATTTAATGAAATAAAAGTAAAATGCGTTCTACAAAGCTAATTTAATTAAATGAAAGTCAAACACATTCAAGCAAAGGTAAGTGAATCAAATGAAAGTGAAACACATTCAAACAAACCTATTTGAATCAAATAATAGTCAAATGCATTCAAAAAAGCAAATTGAATCAAATGAAAGTCAAACACAGTCAACCAAAGCTTTTTGATTCAAATTAAAGTCTAATGCATTCAACAAAGCTAATTTAATAAAATGAAAGTCAAATGCATTCTACAAAGCTAATTAATCAAATAAAAGTCAAACACATTCAAAAAAAAGTTGATTGAATCAAATGAAAGTCAAACACATTCAAACAAAGCTTTTTGAATCAAATTAAAGTCTAATGCATTAAAAAAAGCTAATTGAATCAAATGAAAGTCAAACACATTCTAACAAAGCTAATTGAATCAAATGAAAGTTAAACACATTCAAACAAACCTAATTGAGTCAAATGAAAGTCAAACACATTCAAATAGAGCTTTTTGAATCAAATGAAACTCAAATGCATTCATCAAAGCTAATTGAATCGAATGAAAGTCAAACACATTCAAACAAACCTAATTGAATCAAATGAAATTCAAACACATTCAAACAAAGCTTTTTGAATCAAATGAAAGTCAAATGAATTCATTCAAGCTAATTGAATCAAATGAAAGTCAATAACATTAAAATTCAAATAAAGCTTTTTGAATCAAATTAAAGTCTAATGCATTCTACAAAGCTAATTGAATCAAATGAAAGTCAAAACACAATTAAACAAAGCTATTTAAATCAAATGAAAGTCAAACACATTCAAACAAAGCTTTTTGAATCAAATGAAAGTCAAATGCATTCAACAAAGCTAATTGAATCAAATGAAAGTCAAACACATTCAAACAAAGTTAATTGAATCAAATGAAAGTCAACAAATTCAAACAAAGCTTTTCGAATCAAATGAAAGCCAAATGCATTCTAAAACTAATTGAATCAAATGAAAGTCAAATGCATTCAACAAAGCTAATTGAATAACATGAAAGTCAAACACATTCAAACAAACCTAATTGAGTCAAATAAAACTCAAACACATTCAAACAGAGCTTTTTGAATCAAATGAAAGTCAAATGCATTCATCAAAGCTAATTGAATCGAATGAAAGTCAAACACATTCAAATAAAGCTTTTTAGAATCAAATTAAAGTCTAATGCATTCCACAAAGCTAATTAAATCAAATAAAAGTCAAACACAATTAAATAAAGCTATTTAAATCAAATGAAAGTCAAACACATTCAAACAAAGCTTTTTGAATCAAATGAAAGTCAAATGCATTCAACAAAGTAATTGAATCAAATGAAAGTCAAACACATTCAAACAAAAATCAAATGAAAGTCAAACACATTCAAAAAGCTTTTTGAATCAAATGAAAGTTAAATGAATTCATTCAAGCTAATTGAATCAAATGAAAGTCAAACACATTCAAATAAAGCTTTTTGAATCAAATTAAAGTTTAATGCATTCTACAAAGCTAATTGAATCAAACGAAAGTCAAACACAATTAACAAAGCTATTTAAATCAAATGAAAGTCAAACACATTCAAACAAAGCTTTTTGAATCAAAGAAAGTCAAATGCATTCAACAAAGGTAATTGAATCAAATGAAAGTCAAACACATTCAAACAAACCTAATTGAGTCAAAAAGTCAAACACATTCAAACAGAGCTTTTTGAATTAAATGAAAGTCAAATGCATTCAACAAAGGTAATTGAATCAAATGAAAGTCAAACACATTCAAATAAAGCTTTTTGAATCAAATTAAAGTCTAATGCATTCTACAAAGCTAATTGAATCAAATGAATGTTAAATGTATTCTACCAAGCTAAACGAATCAAATGGAAGTCAAACTCATTCAAACAAAGCTAATTGAATCAAATAAAAGTCAAACACATTCAAAAAAAGCTGATTGAATCAAATGAAAGTCAAACACATTCAAACAAAGCTTTTTGAATCAAATTAAAGTCTAATGCATTAAACAAAGCTAATTGAATCAAATGAAAGTCAAACACATTCTAACAAAGCTAATTGAATCAAATGAAAGTTAAACACATTCAAACATACCTAATTGAGTCAAATGAAAGTCAAACACATTCAAATAGAGCTTTTTGAATCAAATGAAACTCAAATGCATTCATCAAAGCTAATTGAATCGAATGAAAGTCAAACACATTCAAACAAACCTAATTGAATCAAATGAAATTCAAACACATTCAAACAAAGCTTTTTGAATCAAATGAAAGTCATATGAATTCATTCAAGCTAATTGAATCAAATGAAAGTCAATAACATTAAAATTCAAATAAAGCTTTTTGAATCAAATTAAAGTCTAAAGCATTCTGCAAAGCTAATTGAATCAAATGAAAGTCAAACACAATTAAACAAAGCTATTTAAATCAAATGAAAGTCAAACACATTCAAACAAAGCTTTTTGAATCAAATGAAAGTCAAATGCATTCAACAAAGCTAATTGAATCAAATGAAAATCAAACACATTCAAACAAAGTTAATTGAATCAAATGAAAGTCAAACAAATTCAAACAAAGCTTTTCGAATCAAATGAAAGTAAAAATGCATTCTATAAAACTAATTGAATCAAATGAAAGTCAAATGCATTCAACAAAGCTAATTGAATAACATGAAAGTCAAACACATTCAAACAAACCTAATTGAGTTAAATAACACTCAAACACATTCAAACAGAGCTTTTTGAATCAAATGAAAGTCAAATGCATTCATCAAAGCTAATTGAATCGAATGAAAGTCAAACACATTCAAACAAAGCTTTTTAGAATCAAATTAAAGTCTAATGCATTCTACAAAGCTAATTAAATCAAATAAAAGTCAAACACAATTAAACAAAGCTATTTAAATCAAATGAAAGTCAAACACATTCAAAACAAAGCTTTTTGAATCAAATGAAAGTCAAATGCATTCAACAACGGTAATTGAAACAAATGAAAGTCAAACACAATTAAACAAAGCTATTTAAATCAAATGAAAGTCAAACACATTCTAACAAAGCTTTTTGAATCAAATGAAAGTCAAATGCATTCAACAAAGGTAAATTGAATCAAATGAAAGTCAAACACATTCAAACAAACCTAATTGAGTCAAATGAAAGTCAACACATTCAAACAGAGCTTTTTGAATTAAATGAAAGTCAAATGCATTCAACAAAGGTAATTGAATCAAATGAAAGTCAAACACATTCAAATAAAGCTTTTTGAATCAAATTAAAGTCTAATGCATTCTACAAAGCTAATTGAATCAAATGAATGTTAAATGTATTCTACCAAGCTAAACGAATCAAATGGAAGTCAAACTCATTCAAACAAAGCTAATTGAATCAAATAAAAGTCAAACACATTCAAAAAAAGCTGATTGAATCAAATGAAAGTCAAACACATTCAAACAAAGCTTTTTGAATCAAATTAAAGTCTAATGCATTAAACAAAGCTAATTGAATCAAATGAAAGTCAAACACATTCTAACAAAGCTAATTGAATCAAATGAAAGTTAAACACATTCAAACATACCTAATTGAGTCAAATGAAAGTCAAACACATTCAAATAGAGCTTTTTGAATCAAATGAAACTCAAATGCATTCATCAAAGCTAATTGAATCGAATGAAAGTCAAACACATTCAAACAAACCTAATTGAATCAAATGAAATTCAAACACATTCAAACAAAGCTTTTTGAATCAAATGAAAGTCATATGAATTCATTCAAGCTAATTGAATCAAATGAAAGTCAATAACATTAAAATTCAAATAAAGCTTTTTGAATCAAATTAAAGTCTAAAGCATTCTGCAAAGCTAATTGAATCAAATGAAAGTCAAACACAATTAAACAAAGCTATTTAAATCAAATGAAAGTCAAACACATTCAAACAAAGCTTTTTGAATCAAATGAAAGTCAAATGCATTCAACAAAGCTAATTGAATCAAATGAAAATCAAACACATTCAAACAAAGTTAATTGAATCAAATGAAAGTCAAACAAATTCAAACAAAGCTTTTCGAATCAAATGAAAGTAAAAATGCATTCTATAAAACTAATTGAATCAAATGAAAGTCAAATGCATTCAACAAAGCTAATTGAATAACATGAAAGTCAAACACATTCAAACAAACCTAATTGAGTTAAATAACACTCAAACACATTCAAACAGAGCTTTTTGAATCAAATGAAAGTCAAATGCATTCATCAAAGCTAATTGAATCGAATGAAAGTCAAACACATTCAAACAAAGCTTTTAGAATCAAATTAAAGTCTAATGCATTCTACAAAGCTAATTAAATCAAATAAAAGTCAAACACAATTAAACAAAGCTATTTAAATCAAATGAAAGTCAAACACATTCAAACAAAGCTTTTTGAATCAAATGAAAGTCAAATGCATTCAACAACGGTAATTGAAACAAATGAAAGTCAAACACAATTAAACAAAGCTATTTAAATCAAATGAAAGTCAAACACATTCTAACAAAGCTTTTTGAATCAAATGAAAGTCAAATGCATTCAACAAAGCTAATTGAATCAAATGAAAGTCAAACACACTCAAACAAAGTTAATTGAATCAAATGAAAGTCAAACACATTCAAACAAAACTTTTTGAATCAAATGAAAGTCAAATGCATTCAACAAAGCTAATTGAATCTAATGAAAGTCAAACACATTCAAACAAAGTTAATTGAATCAAATGAAAGTCAAACACATTCAAACAAAGCTTTTTGAATCAAATGAAAGTCAAATGCATTCTATAAAGCTAATTGAATCGAATTAAAGTCAAACACATTCAAGCAAAGCTTTCTGAATCAAATGAAAGTTTAATGCATTCAACAAAGCTAATTTAATGAAATAAAAGTAAAATGCGTTCTACAAAGCTAATTTAATTAAATGAAAGTCAAACACATTCAAGCAAAGGTAAGTGAATCAAATGAAAGTGAAACACATTCAAACAAAGCTTTTTGATTCAAATTTAAGTCTAATGCATTCAACAAAGCTAATTTAATAAAATGAAAGTCAAATGCATTCTACAAAGCTAATTTAATCAAATGAAAGTCAAACACATTCAAAAAAAGCTGATTGAATCAAATGAAAGTCAAACACATTCAAACAAAGCTTTTTGAATCAAATTAAAGTCCAATGCATTAAACAAAGCTAATTGAATCAAATGCAAGTCAAACACATTCTAACAAAGATAATTGAATCAAATGAAAGTTAAACACATTCAAACAAACCTAATTGAGTCAAATGAAAGTCAAACACATTCAAATAGAGCTTTTTGAATCAAATGAAACTCAAATGCATTCATCAAAGCTAATTGAATCGAATGAAAGTCAAACACATTCAAACAAACCTAATTGAATCAAATGAAAGTCAAACACATTTAAACAAAGCTTTTTGAATCAAATGAAAGTTAAATGAATTCATTCAAGCTAATTGAATCAAATGAAAGTCAAACACATTCAAATAAAGCTTTTTGAATCAAATTAAAGTTTAATGCATTCTACAAAGCTAATTGAATCAAACGAAAGTCAAACACAATTATACAAAGCTATTTAAATCAAATGAAAGTCAAACACATTCAAACAAAGCTTTTTGAATCAAATGAAAGTCAAATGCATTCAACAAAGGTAATTGAATCAAATGAAAGTCAAACACATTCAAACAAACCTAATTGAGTCAAATGAAAGTCTAACACATTCAAACAGAGCTTTTTGAATTAAATGAAAGTCAAATGCATTCAACAAAGGTAATTGAATCAAATGAAAGTCAAACACATTCAAATAAAGCTTTTTGAATCAAATTAAAGTCTAATGCATTCTACAAAGCTAATTGAATCAAATGAATGTTAAATGTATTCTACCAAGCTAAACGAATCAAATGGAAGTCAAACTCATTCAAACAAAGCTAATTGAATCAAATGAAAGTCAAACACATTCAAACAAATCTTTTTGAATCAAATTAAAGTCAAACACATTCAAACAAAGCTTATTAAATCAAATGAAAGTCAATCACTTTCAAACAAAGCGTTTTAAATCAGATGAAAGTCAAATGCATTCAACAAAGCTAATTTAATCAAATGAAAGTCATATGCATTCTACAAAGCTAATTGAATCAAATGAAAGTTAAACACATTCAAGCAAAGCTAATTGAATTAATTGAAAGTCAAACACATTCAAACAAATCTTTTTGAATCAAATAAAAGTTAAATGCATTCAATAAAGCTAATTCAATCAAATGAAAGTCAAACACAGTCAACCAAAGCTTTTTGATTCAAATTAAAGTCAAATACATTCAACAAAGCTAATTTAATCAAATAAAAGTCAATTGCATTCTACAAAGCTAATTGAATCTAATGAAAGTCAAACACAATTAAACAAAGCTATTTAAATCAAATGAAAGTCAAACATTTTCAAACAAAGCTTTTTGAATTAAATGAAAGTCAAATGAATTCATTCAAGCTAATTGAATCAAATGAAAGTCAAACACATTCAAATAAAGCTTTTTGATTCAAATTAAAGTCTAATGCATTCTACAAAGCTAATTGAATCAAATGAAAGTCAAACACAATTAAACAAAGCTATTTAAATCAAATGAAAGTCAAACACATTCTAACAAAGCTTTTTGAATCAAATGAAAGTCAAATGCTTTCAACAAAGCTAATTGAATCAAATAAAAGTTAAACACATTCAAACAACGTTAATTGAATCAAATGAAAGTCAAACACATTCAAACAAAGCTTTTTGAATCAAATAAAAGTCAAATGCATTCTATAAAGCTAATTGAATCGAATGAAAGTCAAACACATTCAAGCAAAGCTTTCTGAATCAAATGAAAGTTTAATGCATTCAACAAAGCTAATATAATGAAATAAAAGTAAAATGCGTTCTACATAGCTAATTTAATTAAATGAAAGTTAAACACATACAAGCAAAGGTAATTGAATCAAATGAAAGTGAAACACTTTCAAACAAACCTATTTGAATCAAATAATAGTCAAATGCATTCAATAAAGCAAATTGAATCAAATGAAAGTCAAACACAGTCAACCAAAGCTTTTTGATTCAAATTAAAGTGTAATGCATTCAACAAAGCTAATTTAATAAAATGAAAGTCAAATGCATTCTACAAAGCTAATTTAATAAAAAAAAAGTCAAACGCATTCAAAAAAAAGCTGATTGAATCAAATGAAAGTCAAACACATTCAAACAAAGCTTTTTGAATCAAATTAAAGTCTAATGCATTAAACAAAGCTAATTGAATCAAATGCAAGTCAAACACATTCTAACAAAGCTAATTGAATCAAATGAAAGTTAGACACATTCAAACAAACCTAATTGAGTCAAATGAAAGTTAAACACATTCAAATAGAGCTTTTTGAATCAAATGAAACTCAAATGCATTCATCAAAGCTAATTGAATCGAATGAAAGTCAAACACATTCAAACAAACCTAATTGAATAAAATGAAATTCAAACACATTCAAACAAAGCTTTTTGAATCAAATGAAAGTCAAATGAATTCATTCAAGCTAATTAAATCAAATGAAAGTCAATAACATTAAAATTCAAATAAAGCTTTTTGAATCAAATTAAAGTCTAATGCATTCTACAAAGCTAATTGAATCAAATGAATGTTAAATGTATTCTACCAAGCCAAACGAATCAAATGGAAGTCAAACTCATTCAAACAAAGCTAATTGAATCAAATGAAAGTCAAACACATTCAAACAAATCTTTTTGAATCAAATTAAAGTCAAACACATTCAAACAAAGCTTATTAAATTAAATGAAAGTCAATCACTTTCAAACAAAGCGTTTTAAATCAAATGAAAGTCAAATGCATTCAACAAAGCTAATTTAATCAAATGAAAGTTAAACACATTCAAGCAAAGCTAATTGAATTAATTGAAAGTCAAACACATTCAAACAAATCTTTTTGAATCAAATAAAAGTTAAATGCATTCAATAAAGCTAATTCAATCAAATGAAAGTCAAACACAGTCAACCAAAGCTTTTTGATTCAAATTAAAGTCAAATACATTCAACAAAGCTAATTTAATCAAATAAAAGCCAATTGCATTCTACAAAGCTAATTAAATCTAATGAAAGTCAAACACAATTAAACAAAGTTATTTAAATCAAATGAAAGTCAAACACATTCAAACAAAGCTTTTTGAATCAAATGAAAGTCAAATGCATTCAACAAAGGTAATTGAATCAAATGAAAGTCAAACACATTCAAACAAACCTAATTGAGTCAAATGAAAGTCAAACACATTCAAACAGAGCTTTTTGAATCAAATGAAAGTCAAATGATTTCATTCAAGCTAATTGAATCAAATGAAAGTCAAACACATTCAAATAAAGCTTTTTGAATCAAATTAAAGTCTAATGTATTCTACAAAGCTAATTGAATCAAATGAATGTTAAATGTATTCTACCAAACCAAACGAATCAAATGGAAGTCAAACTCATTCAAACAAAGCTAATTGAATCAAATGAAAGTCAAACACATTCAAACAAATCTTTTTGAATCAAATTTAAGTCAAACACATTCAAACAAAGCTTATTAAATCAAATGAAAGTCAATCACTTTCAAACAAAGCGTTTT
Organism: Chenopodium quinoa; assembly: GCF_001683475.1. Lineage (NCBI taxonomy): Eukaryota > Viridiplantae > Streptophyta > Magnoliopsida > Caryophyllales > Amaranthaceae > Chenopodium > Chenopodium quinoa. The sequence goes on along the minus strand of NW_018744963.1, from coordinate 56,731 downwards.
AAATCAAATGAAAGTCAAATGCATTCAACAAAGCTAATTTAATCAAATGAAAGTCATATGCATTCTACAAAGCTAATTGAATCAAATGAAAGTTAAACACATTCAAGCAAAGCTATTTGAATTAATTGAAAGTCAAACACATTCAAACAAATCTTTTTGAATCAAATAAAAGTTAAATGCATTCAATAAAGCTAATTGAATCAAATGAAAGTCAAACACAGTCAACCAAAGCTTTTTGATTCAAATTAAAGTCAAATACATTCAACAAAGCTAATTTAATCAAATAAAAGCCAATTGCATTCTACAAAGCTAATTAAATCTAATGAAAGTCAAACACAATTAAACAAAGTTATTTAAATCAAATGAAAGTCAAACACATTCAAACAAAGCTTTTTGAATCAAATGAAAGTCAAATGCATTCAACAAAGGTAATTGAATCAAATGACAGTCAAACACATTCAAACAAACCTAATTGAGTCAAATGAAAGTCAAACACATTCAAACAGAGCTTTTTGAATCAAATGAAAGTCAAATGATTTCATTCAAGCTAATTGAATCAAATGAAAGTCAAACACATTCAAATAAAGCTTTTTGAATAAAATTAAAGTCTAATGTATTCTACAAAGCTAATTGAATCAAATGAATGTTAAATGTATTCTACCAAGCCAAACGAATCAAATGGAAGTCAAACTCATTCAAACAAAGCTAATTGAATCAAATGAAAGTCAAACACATTCAAACAAATCTTTTTGAATCAAATTTAAGTCAAACACATTCAAACAAAGCTTATTAAATCAAATGAAAGTCAATCACTTTCAAACAAAGCGTTTTAAATCAAATGAAAGTCAAATGCATTCAACAAAGCTAATTTAATCAAATGAAAGTCATATGCATTCTACAAAGCTAATTAAATCAAATGAAAGTTAAACACATTCAAGCAAAGCTATTTGAATTAATTGAAAGTCAAACACATTCAAACAAATCTTTTTGAATCAAATAAAAGTTAAATGCATTCAATAAAGCTAATTGAATCAAATGAAAGTCAAACACAGTCAACCAAAGCTTTTTGATTCAAATTAAAGTCAAATACATTCAACAAAGCTAATTTAATCAAATAAAAGTCAATTGCATTCTACAAAGCTAATTAAATCTAATGAAAGTCAAACACAATTAAACAAAGCTATTTAAATCAAATGAAAGTCAAACATTTTCAAACAAAGCTTTTTGAATTAAATGAAAGTCAAATGAATTCATTCAAGCTAATTGAATCAAATGAAAGTCAAACACATTCAAATAAAGCTTTTTGAATCAAATTAAAGTCTAATGCATTCTACAAAGCTAATTGAATCAAATGAAAGTCAAACACAATTAAACAAAGCTATTTAAATCAAATGAAAGTCAAACACATTCTAACAAAGCTTTTTGAATCAAATAAAAGTCAAATGCATTCAACAAAGCTAATTGAATCAAATGAAAGTCAAACACATTCAAACAACGTTAATCGAATCAAATGAAAGTCAAACACATTCAAACAAACCTATTTGAATCAAATGAAAGTCAAATGCATTCTATAAAGCTAATTGAATCGAATTAAAGTCAAACACATTCAAGCAAAGCTTTCTGAATCAAATGAAAGTTTAATGCATTCAACAAAGCTAATTTAATGAAATAAAAGTAAAATGCGTTCTACAAAGCTAATTTAATTAAATGAAAGTCAAACACATTCAAGCAAAGGTAGGTGAATCAAATGAAAGTGAAACACATTCAAACAAACCTATTTGAATCAAATAATAGTCAAATGCATTCAAAAAAGCAAATTGAATCAAATGAAAGTCAAACACAGTCAACCAAAGCTTTTTGATTCAAATTAAAGTCTAATGCATTCAACAAAGCTAATTTAATAAAATGAAAGTCAAATGCATTCTACAAAGCTAATTTAATCAAATAAAAGTCAAACACATTCAAAAAAAGTTGATTGAATCAAATGAAAGTCAAACACATTCAACCAAAGCTTTTTGAATCAAATTAAAGTCTAATGCATTAAACAAAGCTAATTGAATCAAATGAAAGTCAAACACATTCTAACAAAGCTAATTGAATCAAATGAAAGTTAAACACATTCAAACAAACCTAATTGAGTCAAATGAAAGTCAAACACATTCAAATAGAGCTTTTTGAATCAAATGAAACTCAAATGCATTCATCAAAGCTAATTGAATCGAATGAAAGTCAAACACATTCAAACAAACCTAATTGAATCAAATGAAATTCAAACACATTCAAACAAAGCTTTTTGAATCAAATGAAAGTCAAATGAATTCATTCAAGCTAATTGAATCAAATGAAAGTCAATAACATTAAAATTCAAATAAAGCTTTTTGAATCAAATTAAAGTCTAATGCATTCTACAAAGCTAATTGAATCAAATGAAAGTCAAACACAATTAAACAAAGCTATTTAAATCAAATGAAAGTCAAACACATTCAAACAAAGCTTTTTGAATCAAATGAAAGTCAAATGCATTCAACAAAGCTAATTGAATCAAATGAAAGTCAAACACATTCAAACAAAGTTAATTGAATCAAATGAAAGTCAAACAAATTCAAACAAAGCTTTTCGAATCAAATGAAAGCCAAATGCATTCTATAAAACTAATTGAATCAAATGAAAGTCAAATGCATTCAACAAAGCTAATTGAATAACATGAAAGTCAAACACATTCAAACAAACCTAATTGAGTCAAATAAAACTCAAACACATTCAAACAGAGCTTTTTGAATCAAATGAAAGTCAAATGCATTCATCAAAGCTAATTGAATCGAATGAAAGTCAAACACATTCAAATAAAGCTTTTAGAATCAAATTAAAGTCTAATGCATTCCACAAAGCTAATTAAATCAAATAAAAGTCAAACACAATTAAATAAAGCTATTTAAATCAAATGAAAGTCAAACACATTCAAACAAAGCTTTTTGAATCAAATGAAAGTCAAATGCATTCAACAAAGGTAATTGAATCAAATGAAAGTCAAACACATTCAAACAAACCTAATTGAGTCAAATGAAAGTCAAACACATTCAAACAGAGCTTTTTGAATCAAATGAAAGTCAAATGATTTCATTCAAGCTAATTGAATCAAATGAAAGTCAAACACATTCAAATAAAGCTTTTTGAATCAAATTAAAGTCTAATGCATTCTACATAGCTAATTGAATCAAATGAATGTTAAATGTATTCTACCAAGCCAAACGAATCAAATGGAAGTCAAACTCATTCAAACAAAGCTAATTGAATCAAATGAAAGTCAAACACATTCAAACAAATCTTTTTGAATCAAATTAAAGTCAAACACATTCAAACAAAGCTTATTAAATCAAATGAAAGTCAATCACTTTCAAACAAAGCGTTTTAAATCAAATGAAAGTCAAATGCATTCAACAAAGCTAATTTAATCAAATGAAAGTCATATGCATTCTACAAAGCTAATTGAATCAAATGAAAGTTAAACACATTCAAGCAAAGCTAATTGAATTAATTGAAAGTCAAACACATTCAAACAAATCTTTTTGAATCAAATAAAAGTTAAATGCATTCAATAAAGCTAATTCAATCAAATGAAAGTCAAACACAGTCAACCAAAGCATTTTGATTCAAATTAAAGTCAAATACATTCAACAAAGCTAATTTAATCAAATAAAAGTCAATTGCATTCTACAAAGCTAATTAAATCTAATGAAAGTCAAACACAATTAAACAAAGCTATTTAAATCAAATGAAAGTCAAACACATTCAAACAAAGCTTTTTGAATCAAATGAAAGTCAAATGCATTCAACAAAGCTAATTGAATCAAATGAAAGTCAAACACATTCAAACAAAGTTAATTGAATCAAATGAAAGTCAAACAAATTCAAACAAAGCTTTTCGAATGAAATCAAAGTCAAATGCATTCTATAAAACTAATTGAATCAAATGAAAGTCAAATGCATTCAACAAAGCTAATTAAATAACATGGCAGTCAAACACATTCAAACAAACCTAATTGAGTCAAATAAAACTCAAACACATTCAAACAGAGCTTTTTGAATCAAATGAAAGTCAAATGCATTCATCAAAGCTAATTGAATCGAATGAAAGTCAAACACATTCAAACAAAGCTTTTAGAATCAAATTAAAGTCTAATGCATTCTACAAAGCTAATTAAATCAAATAAAAGTCAAACACAATTAAACAAAGCTATTTAAATCAAATGAAAGTCAAACACATTCAAACAAAGCTTTTTGAATCAAATGAAAGTCAAATGCATTCAACAAAGGTAATTGAATCAAATGAAAGTCAAACACATTCAAACAAACCTAATTGAGTCAAATGAAAGTCAAACACATTCAAACAGAGCTTTTTGAATCAAATGATAGTCAAATGATTTCATTCAAGCTAATTAAATCAAATGAAAGTCAAACACATTCAAATAAAGCTTTTTGAATCAAATTAAAGTCTAATGCATTCTACAAAGCTAATTGAATCAAATGAATGTTAAATGTATTCTACCAAGCCAAACGAATCAAATGGAAGTCAAACTCATTCAAACAAAGCTAATTGAATCAAATGAAAGTCAAACACATTCAAACAAATCTTTTAGAATCAAATTAAAGTCAAACACATTCAAACAAAGCTTATTAAATCAAATGAAAGTCAACCACTTTCAAACAAAGCGTTTTAAATCAAATGAAAGTCAAATGCATTCAACAAAGCTAATTTAATCAAATGAAAGTCATATGCATTCTACAAAGCTAATTGAATCAAATGAAAGTTAAACACATTCAAGCAAAGCTAATTGAATTAATTGAAAGTCAAACACATTCAAACAAATCTTTTTGAATCAAATAAAAGTTAAATGCATTCAATAAAGCTAATTGAATCAAATGAAAGTCAAACACAGTCAACCAAAGCTTTTTGATTCAAATTAAAGTCAAATACATTCAACAAAGCTAATTTAATCAAATAAAAGCCAATTGCATTCTACAAAGCTAATTAAATCTAATGAAAGTCAAACACAATTAAACAAAGTTATTTAAATCAAATGAAAGTCAAACACATTCAAACAAAGCTTTTTGAATCAAATGAAAGTCAAATGCATTCAACAAAGGTAATTGAATCAAATGAAAGTCAAACACATTCAAACAAACCTAATTGAGTCAAATGAAAGTCAAACACATTCAAACAGAGCTTTTTGAATCAAATGAAAGTCAAATGATTTCATTCAAGCTAATTGAATCAAATGAAAGTCAAACACATTCAAATAAAGCTTTTTGAATCAAATTAAAGTCTAATGTATTCTACAAAGTTAATTGAATCAAATGAATGTTAAATGTATTCTACCAAGCCAAACGAATCAAATGGAAGTCAAACTCATTCAAACAAAGCTAATTGAATCAAATGAAAGTCAAACACATTCAAACAAATCTTTTTGAATCAAATTAAAGTCAAACACATTCAAACAAAGCTTATTAAATCAAATGAAAGTCAACCACTTTCAAACAAAGCGTTTTAAATCAAATGAAAGTCAAATGCATTCAACAAAGCTAATTTAATCAAATGAAAGTCATATGCATTCTACAAAGCTAATTGAATCAAATGAAAGTTAAACACATTCAAGCAAAGCTAATTGAATTAATTGAAAGTCAAACACATTCAAACAAATCTTTTTGAATCAAATAAAAGTTAAATGCATTCAATAAAGCTAATTGAATCAAATGAAAGTCAAACACAGTCAACCAAAGCTTTTTGATTCAAATTAAAGTCAAATACATTCAACAAAGCTAATTTAATCAAATAAAAGCCAATTGCATTCTACAAAGCTAATTAAATCTAATGAAAGTCAAACACAATTAAACAAAGTTATTTAAATCAAATGAAAGTCAAACACATTCAAACAAAGCTTTTTGAATCAAATGAAAGTCAAATGCATTCAACAAAGGTAATTGAATCAAATGAAAGTCAAACACATTCAAACAAACCTAATTGAGTCAAATGAAAGTCAAACACATTCAAACAGAGCTTTTTGAATCAAATGAAAGTCAAATGATTTCATTCAAGCTAATTGAATCAAATGAAAGTCAAACACATTCAAATAAAGCTTTTTGAATCAAATTAAAGTCTAATGTATTCTACAAAGTTAATTGAATCAAATGAATGTTAAATGTATTCTACCAAGCCAAACGAATCAAATGGAAGTCAAACTCATTCAAACAAAGCTAATTGAATCAAATGAAAGTCAAACACATTCAAACAAATCTTTTTGAATCAAATTTAAGTCAAACACATTCAAACAAAGCTTATTAAATCAAATGAAAGTCAATCACTTTCAAACAAAGCGTTTTAAATCAAATGAAAGTCAAATGCATTCAACAAAGCTAATTTAATCAAATGAAAGTCATATGCATTCTACAAAGCTAATTGAATCAAATGAAAGTTAAACACATTCAAGCAAAGCTATTTGAATTAATTGAAAGTCAAACACATTCAAACAAATCTTTTTGAATCAAATAAAAGTTAAATGCATTCAATAAAGCTAATTGAATCAAATGAAAGTCAAACACAGTCAACCAAAGCTTTTTGATTCAAATTAAAGTCAAATACATTCAACAAAGCTAATTTAATCAAATAAAAGCCAATTGCATTCTACAAAGCTAATTAAATCTAATGAAAGTCAAACACAATTAAACAAAGTTATTTAAATCAAATGAAAGTCAAACACATTCAAACAAAGCTTTTTGAATCAAATGAAAGTCAAATGCATTCAACAAAGGTAATTGAATCAAATGAAAGTCAAACACATTCAAACAAACCTAATTGAGTCAAATGAAAGTCAAACACATTCAAACAGAGCTTTTTGAATCAAATGAAAGTCAAATGATTTCATTCAAGCTAATTGAATCAAATGAAAGTCAAACACATTCAAATAAAGCTTTTTGAATAAAATTAAAGTCTAATGTATTCTACAAAGCTAATTGAATCAAATGAATGTTAAATGTATTCTACCAAGCCAAACGAATCAAATGGAAGTCAAACTCATTCAAACAAAGCTAAACGAATCAAATGAAAGTCAAACACATTCAAACAAATCTTTTTGAATCAAATTAAAGTCAAACACATTCAAACAAAGCTTATTAAATCAAATGAAAGTCAATCACTTTCAAACAAAGCGTTTTAAATCAAATGAAAGTCAAATGCATTCAACAAAGCTAATTTAATCAAATGAAAGTCATATGCATTCTACAAAGCTAATTGAATCAAATGAAAGTTAAACACATTCAAGCAAAGCTAATTGAATTAATTGAAAGTCAAACACATTCAAACAAATCTTTTTGAATCAAATAAAAGTTAAATGCATTCAATAAAGCTAATTCAATCAAATGAAAGTCAAACACAGTCAACCAAAGCATTTTGATTCAAATTAAAGTCAAATACATTCAACAAAGCTAATTTAATCAAATAAAAGTCAATTGCATTCTACAAAGCTAATTAAATCTAATGAAAGTCAAACACAATTAAACAAAGCTATTTAAATCAAATGAAAGTCAAACACATTCAAACAAAGCTTTTTGAATCAAATGAAAGTCAAATGCATTCAACAAAGCTAATTGAATCAAATGAAAGTCAAACACATTCAAACAAAGTTAATTAAATCAAATGAAAGTCAAACAAATTCAAACAAAGCTTTTCGAATGAAATCAAAGTCAAATGCATTCTATAAAACTAATTGAATCAAATGAAAGTCAAATGCATTCAACAAAGCTAATTAAATAACATGGCAGTCAAACACATTCAAACAAACCTAATTGAGTCAAATAAAACTCAAACACATTCAAACAGAGCTTTTTGAATCAAATGAAAGTCAAATGCATTCATCAAAGCTAATTGAATCGAATGAAAGTCAAACACATTCAAACAAAGCTTTTAGAATCAAATTAAAGTCTAATGCATTCTACAAAGCTAATTAAATCAAATAAAAGTCAAACACAATTAAACAAAGCTATTTAAATCAAATGAAAGTCAAACACATTCAAACAAAGCTTTTTGAATCAAATGAAAGTCAAATGCATTCAACAAAGGTAATTGAATCAAATAAAAGTCAAACACATTCAAACAAACCTAATTGAGTCAAATGAAAGTCAAACACATTCAAACAGAGCTTTTTGAATCAAATGAAAGTCAAATGATTTCATTCAAGCTAATTGAATCAAATGAAAGTCAAACACATTCAAATAAAGCTTTTTGAATCAAATTAAAGTCTAATGCATTCTACAAAGCTAATTGAATCAAATGAATGTTAAATGTATTCTACCAAGCCAAACGAATCAAATGGAAGTCAAACTCATTCAAACAAAGCTAATTGAATCAAATGAAAGTCAAACACATTCAAACAAATATTTTTGAATCAAATTAAAGTCAAACACATTCAAACAAAGCTAATTAAATCAAATGAAAGTCAATCACTTTCAAACAAAGCGTTTTAAATCAAATGAAAGTCAAATGCATTCAACAAAGCTAATTTAATCAAATGAAAGTCATATGCATTCTACAAAGCTAATTGAATCAAATTAAAGTTAAACACATTCAAGCAAAGCTAATTGAATTAATTGAAAGTCAAACACATTCAAACAAATCTTTTTGAATCAAATAAAAGTTAAATGCATTCAATAAAGCTAATTGAATCAAATGAAAGTCAAACACAGTCAACCAAAGCTTTTTGATTCAAATTAAAGTCAAATACATTCAACAAAGCTAATTTAATCAAATAAAAGCCAATTGCATTCTACAAAGCTAATTAAATCTAATGAAAGTCAAACACAATTAAACAAAGTTATTTAAATCAAATGAAAGTCAAACACATTCAAACAAAGCTTTTTGAATCAAATGAAAGTCAAATGCATTCAACAAAGGTAATTGAATCAAATGAAAGTCAAACACATTCAAACAAACCTAATTGAGTCAAATGAAAGTCAAACACATTCAAACAGAGCTTTTTGAATCAAATGAAAGTCAAATGATTTCATTCAAGCTAATTGAATCAAATGAAAGTCAAACACATTCAAATAAAGCTTTTTGAATCAAATTAAAGTCTAATGTATTCTACAAAGCTAATTGAATCAAATGAATGTTAAATGTATTCTACCAAGCCAAACGAATCAAATGGAAGTCAAACTCATTCAAACAAAGCTAATTGAATCAAATGAAAGTCAAACACATTCAAACAAATCTTTTTGAATCAAATTTAAGTCAAACACATTCAAACAAAGCTTATTAAATCAAATGAAAGTCAATCACTTTCAAACAAAGCGTTTTAAATCAAATGAAAGTCAAATGCATTCAACAAAGCTAATTTAATCAAATGAAAGTCATATGCATTCTACAAAGCTAATTGAATCAAATGAAAGTTAAACACATTCAAGCAAAGCTATTTGAATTAATTGAAAGTCAAACACATTCAAACAAATCTTTTTGAATCAAATAAAAGTTAAATGCATTCAATAAAGCTAATTGAATCAAATGAAAGTCAAACACAGTCAACCAAAGCTTTTTGATTCAAATTAAAGTCAAATACATTCAACAAAGCTAATTTAATCAAATAAAAGCCAATTGCATTCTACAAAGCTAATTAAATCTAATGAAAGTCAAACACAATTAAACAAAGTTATTTAAATCAAATGAAAGTCAAACACATTCAAACAAAGCTTTTTGAATCAAATGAAAGTCAAATGCATTCAACAAAGGTAATTGAATCAAATGAAAGTCAAACACATTCAAACAAACCTAATTGAGTCAAATGAAAGTCAAACACATTCAAACAGAGCTTTTTGAATCAAATGAAAGTCAAATGATTTCATTCAAGCTAATTGAATCAAATGAAAGTCAAACACATTCAAATAAAGCTTTTTGAATAAAATTAAAGTCTAATGTATTCTACAAAGCTAATTGAATCAAATGAATGTTAAATGTATTCTACCAAGCCAAACGAATCAAATGGAAGTCAAACTCATTCAAACAAAGCTAATTGAATCAAATGAAAGTCAAACACATTCAAACAAATCTTTTTGAATCAAATTTAAGTCAAACACATTCAAACAAAGCTTATTAAATCAAATGAAAGTCAATCACTTTCAAACAAAGCGTTTTAAATCAAATGAAAGTCAAATGCATTCAACAAAGCTAATTTAATCAAATGAAAGTCATATGCATTCTACAAAGCTAATTGAATCAAATGAAAGTTAAACACATTCAAGCAAAGCTATTTGAATTAATTGAAAGTCAAACACATTCAAACAAATCTTTTTGAATCAAATAAAAGTTAAATGCATTCAATAAAGCTAATTGAATCAAATGAAAGTCAAACACAGTCAACCAAAGCTTTTTGATTCAAATTAAAGTCAAATACATTCAACAAAGCTAATTTAATCAAATAAAAGTCAATTGCATTCTACAAAGCTAATTAAATCTAATGAAAGTCAAACACAATTAAACAAAGCTATTTAAATCAAATGAAAGTCAAACATTTTCAAACAAAGCTTTTTGAATTAAATGAAAGTCAAATGAATTCATTCAAGCTAATTGAATCAAATGAAAGTCAAACACATTCAAATAAAGCTTTTTGAATCAAATTAAAGTCTAATGCATTCTACAAAGCTAATTGAATCAAATGAAAGTCAAACACAATTAAACAAAGCTATTTAAATCAAATGAAAGTCAAACACATTCTAACAAAGCTTTTTGAATCAAATGAAAGTCAAATGCATTCAACAAAGCTAATTGAATCAAATGAAAGTCAAACACATTCAAACAACGTTAATTGAATCAAATGAAAGTCAAACACATTCAAACAAAGCTTTTTGAATCAAATGAAAGTCAAATGCATTCTATAAAGCTAATTGAATCGAATTAATGTCAAACACATTCAAGCAAAGCTTTCTGAATCAAATGAAAGTTTAATGCATTCAACAAAGCTAATTTAATGAAATAAAAGTAAAATGCGTTCTACAAAGCTAATTTAATTAAATGAAAGTCAAACACATTCAAGCAAAGGTAAGTGAATCAAATGAAAGTGAAACACATTCAAACAAACCTATTTGAATCAAATAATAGTCAAATGCATTCAAAAAAGCAAATTGAATCAAATGAAAGTCAAACACAGTCAACCAAAGCTTTTTGATTCAAATTAAAGTCTAATGCATTCAACAAAGCTAATTTAATAAAATGAAAGTCAAATGCATTCTACAAAGCTAATTTAATCAAATAAAAGTCAAACACATTCAAAAAAAGTTGATTGAATCAAATGAAAGTCAAACACATTCAAATAAAGCTTTTTGAATCAAATTAAAGTCTATTGCATTAAACAAAGCTAATTGAATCAAATGAAAGTCAAACACATTCTAACAAAGCTAATTGAATCAAATGAAAGTTAAACACATTCAAACAAACCTAATTGAGTCAAATGAAAGTCAAACACATTCAAATAGAGCTTTTTGATTCAAATGAAACTCAAATGCATTCATCAAAGCTAATTGAATCGAATGAAAGTCAAACACATTCAAACAAACCTAATTGAATCAAATGAAATTCAAACACATTCAAACAAAGCTTTTTGAATCAAATGAAAGTCAAGTGAATTCATTCAAGCTAATTGAATCAAATTAAAGTCAATAACATTAAAATTCAAATAAAGCTTTTTGAATCAAATTAAAGTCTAATGCATTCTACAAAGCTAATTGAATCAAATGAAAGTCAAAACACAATTAAACAAAGCTATTTAAATCAAATGAAAGTCAAACACATTCAAACAAAGCTTTTTGAATCAAATGAAAGTCAAATGCATTCAACAAAGCTAATTGAATCAAATGAAAGTCAAACACATTCAAACAAAGTTAATTGAATCAAATGAAAGTCCAACAAATTCAAACAAAGCTTTTCGAATCAAATGAAAGCCAAATGCATTCTATAAAACTAATTGAATCAAATGAAAGTCAAATGCATTCAACAAAGCTAATTGAATAACATGAAAGTCAAACACATTCAAACAAACCTAATTGAGTCAAATAAAACTCAAACACATTCAAACAGAGCTTTTTGAATCAAATGAAGGTCAAATGCATTCATCAAAGCTAATTGAATCGAATGAAAGTCAAACACATTCAAATAAAGCTTTTTGAATCAAATTAAAGTCTAATGCATTCTACAAAGCTAATTGAATCAAATGAAAGTCAAACACAATTAAACAAAGCTATTTAAATCAAATGAAAGTCAAACACATTCAAACAAAGCTTTTTGAATCAAATGAAAGTCAAATGCATTCAACAAAGCTAATTGAATCAAATGAAAGTCAAACACATTCAAACAAAGTTAATTGAATCAAATGAAAGTCAAACAAATTCAAACAAAGCTTTTCGAATCAAATGAAAGTCAAATGCATTCTATAAAACTAATTGAATCAAATGAAAGTCAAATGCATTCAACAAAGCTAATTAAATAACATGGCAGTCAAACACATTCAAACAAACCTAATTGAGTCAAATAAAACTCAAACATATTCAAACAGAGCTTTTTGAATCAAATGAAAGTCAAATGCATTCATCAAAGCTAATTGAATCGAATGAAAGTCAAACACATTCAAACAAAGCTTTTAGAATCAAATTAAAGTCTAATGCATTCTACAAAGCTAATTAAATCAAATAAAAGTCAAACACAATTAAACAAAGCTATTTAAATCAAATGAAAGTCAAACACATTCAAACAAAGCTTTTTGAATCAAATGAAAGTCAAATGCATTCAACAAAGGTAATTGAATCAAATGAAAGTCAAACACATTCAAACAAACCTAATTGAGTCAAATGAAAGTCAAACACATTCAAACAGAGCTTTTTGAATCAAATGAAAGTCAAATGATTTCATTCAAGCTAATTGAATCAAATGAAAGTCAAACACATTCAAATAAAGCTTTTTGAATCAAATTAAAGTCTAATGCATTCTACAAAGCTAATTGAATCAAATGAATGTTAAATGTAATCTACCAAGCCAAACGAATCAAATGGAAGTCAAACTCATTCAATCAAAGCTAATTGAATCAAATGAAAGTCAAACACATTCAAACAAATCTTTTTGAATCAAATTAAAGTCAAACACATTCAAACAAAGCTTATTAAATCAAATGAAAGTCAATCACTTTTAAACAAAGCGTTTTAAATCAAATGAAAGTCAAATGCATTCAACAAAGCTAATTTAATCAAATGAAAGTCATATGCATTCTACAAAGCTAATTGAATCAAATGAAAGTTAAACACATTCAAGCAAAGCTAATTGAATTAATTGAATGTCAAACACATTCAAACAAATCTTTTTGAATCAAATAAAAGTTAAATGCATTCAATAAAGCTAATTGAATCAAATGAAAGTCAAACACAGTCAACCAAAGCTTTTTGATTCAAATTAAAGTCTAATGCATTCAACAAAGCTAATTTAATAAAATGAAAGTCAAATGCATTCTACAAAGCTAATTTAATCAAATAAAAGTCAAACACATTCAAAAAAAAGCTGATTGAATCAAATGAAAGTCAAACACATTCAAACAAAGCTTTTTGAATCAAATTATAGTCTATTGCATTAAACAAAGCTAATTGAATCAAATGAAAGTCAAACACATTCTAACAAAGCTAATTGAATCAAATGAAAGTTAAACACATTCAAACAAACCTAATTGAGTCAAATGAAAGTCAAACACATTCAAATAGAGCTTTTTAAATCAAATGAAACTCAAATGCATTCATCAAAGCTAATTGAATCGAATGAAAGTCAAACACATTCAAACAAACCTAATTGAATCAAATGAAATTCAAACACATTCAAACAAAGCTTTTTGAATCAAATGAAAGTCAAATGAATTCATTCAAGCTAATTGAATAAAATGAAAGTCAATAACATTAAAATTCAAATAAAGCTTTTTGAATCAAATTAAAGTCTAATGCATTCTACTAAGCTAATTGAATCAAATGAAAGTCAAGCACAATTAAACAAAGCTATTTAAATCAAATGAAAGTCAAACACATTCAAACAAAGCTTTTTGAATCAAATGAAAGTCAAATGCATTCAACAAAGCTAATTGAATCAAATGAAAGTCAAACACATTCAAACAAAGTTAATTGAATCAAATGAAAGTCAAACAAATTCAAACAAAGCTTTTCGAATCAAATGAAAGTCAAATGCATTCTATAAAACTAATTGAATCAAATGAAAGTCAAATGCATTCAACAAAGCTAATTGAATAACATGAAAGTCAAACACATTCAAACAAACCTAATTGAGTCAAATAAAACTCAAACACATTTAAACAGAGCTTTTTGAATCAAATGAAAGTCAAATGCATTCATCAAAGCTAATTGAATCGAATGAAAGTCAAACACAGTCAAACAAAGCTTTTAGAATCAAATTAAAGTCTAATGCATTCTACAAAGCTAATTAAATCAAATAAAAGTCAAACACAATTAAACAAAGCTATTTAAATCAAATGAAAGTCAAACATATTCAAACAAAGCTATTTAAATCAAATGAAAGTCAAATGCATTCAACAACGGTAATTGAAACAAATGAAAGTCAAACACATTCAAACAAAGTTAATTGAATCAAATGAAAGTCAAACACATTCAAACAGAGCTTTTTGAATCAAATGAAAGTCAAAAGAATTCATTCAAGCTAATTGAATCATATGAAAGTCAAACACATTTAAATAAAACTTTTTGCTTCAAATTAAAGTCTAATGCATTCTACAAAGCTAATTGAATCAAATAAAAGTCAAACACAATTAAACAAAGCTATTTAAGTCAAATGAAAGTCAAACACATTCAAACAAAGCTTTTTGAATCAAATGAAAGTCAAATGCAATCAACAACGGTAATTGAAACAAATGAAAGTCAAACACATTCAAACAAACCTAATTGAGTCAAATGAAAGTCAAACACATTCAAACAGAGCTTTTTGAATCAAATGAAAGTCAAATGAATTCATTCAAGCTAATTGAATCATATGAAGGTCAAACACATTCAAATAAAGCTTTTTGCATCAAATTAAAGTCTAATGCATTCTACAAAGCTAATTGAATCAAATGAATGTTAAATGCATTCTACAAAGCTAAACGAATCAAATGGAAGTCAAACACATTCAAACTAAGCTAATTGAATCAAATGAAAGTCAAACAAATTCAAACAAAGCTTTTTGAATCAAATTAAAGTCAAACACATTCAAAGAAAGCTTATTAAATCAAATGAAAGTCAAACAACTTCAAACAAAGCGTTTTAAATCAAATGAAAGTCAAATGCATTTAACAAAGCTAATTTAATCAAATGAAAGTCATATGCATTCTACAAAGCTAATTGAATCAAACGAAAGTTAAACACATTCAAGCAAAGCTAATTGAATTAAATGAAAGTCAAACACATTCAAACAAATCTTTTTTAATCAAATAAAAGTTAAATGCATTCAAAAAAAGCTGATTGAATCAAATGAAAGTCAAACACATTCAAACAAAGCTTTTTGAATCAAATTAAAGTCTAATGCATTAAACAAAGCTAATTGAATCAAATGAAAGTCAAACACATTCTAACAAACCTAATTGAGTCAAATGAAAGTCAAACACATTCAAATAGAGCTTTTTGAATCAAATGAAACTCAAATGCATTCATCAAAGCTAATTGATTCGAATGAAAGTCAAACACATTCAAACAAACATAATTGAATCAAATGAAAGTTAAACACATTTAAACAAAGCTTTTTGAATCAAATGAAAGTTAAATTAATTCATTCAAGCTAATTGAAGCAAATGAAAGTCAAACACATTTAAATAAAGCTTTTTGAATCAAATTAAAGTTTAATGCATTCTACAAAGCCAATTGAATCAAACGAAAGTCAAACACAATTATACCAAGCTATTTAAATCAAATGAAAGTCAAACACATTCAAGCAAAGCTTTTTGAATCAAATGAAAGTCAAATGCATTCAACAAAGGTAATTGAATCAAATGAAAGTCAAATACATTCAAACAAACCTAATTGAGTCAAATGAAAGTCAAACACATTCAAACAGAGCTTTTTGAATCAAATTAAAGTCAAATACATTCATCAAAGCTAATTGAATCGAATGAATGTCAAATACATTCTAACAAAGCTTTTTGAATCAAATGAAAGTCAAATGCATTCAACAAAGCTAATTGAATCTAATGAAAGTCAAACACATTCAAACAAAGTTAATTGAATCAAATGAAAGTCAAACACATTCAAACAAAGCTTTTTGAATCAAATGAAAGTCAAATGCATTCTATAAAGCTAATTGAATCGAATGAAAGTCTAACACATTCAAGCAAAGCTTTCTGAATCTAATGAAAGTTTAATGCATTCAACAAAGCTAATTTAATGAAATAGAAGTAAAATGCGTTCTAAAAAGCTAATTTAGTTAAATAAAAGTCAAACACATTCAAGCAAAGGTAATTGAATCAAATGAAAGTGAAACACATTCAAACAAATCTATTTATATCAAATGATAGTCAAATGCATTTAATAAAGCAAATTGAATCAAATGAAAGTCAAACACAGTCAACCAAAGCTTTTTGATTCAAATTAAAGTCTAATGCATTCAACAAAGCTAATTTAATAAAATGAAAGAACAATGCATTCTACAAAGCTAATGTAATCAAATGAAAGTCAAACACATTCAAAAAAAGCTGATTGAATCAAATGAAAGTCAAACACATTCAAACAAAGCTTTTTGAATCAAATTAATGTCTAATGCATTAAACAAAGCTAATTGAATCAAATGAAAGTCAAACACATTCTAACAAAGCTAATTGAATCAAATGAAAGTTAAACACATTCAAACAAACCTAATTGAGTCAAATGAAAGTCAAACACATTCAAATAGAGCTTTTTGAATCAAATGAAACTCAAATGCATTCATCAAAGCTAATTGAATCGAATGAAAGTCAAACACATTCAAACAAACATAATTGAATCAAATGAAAGTCAAACACATTTAAACAAAGCTTTTTGAATCAAATGAAAGTTAAATAAATTCATTCAAGCTAATTGAATCAAATGAAAGTCAAACACATTCAAATAAAGCTTTTTGAATCAAATTAAAGTTTAATGCATTCTACAAAGCTAATTGAATCAAACAAAAGTCAAACACAATTATACAAAGCTATTTAAATCAAATGAAAGTCAAACACATTCAAACAAAGCTTTTTGAATCAAATGAAAGTCAAATGCATTCAACAAAGGTAATTGAATCAAATGAAAGTCAAACACATTCAAACAAACCTAATTGAGTCAAATGAAAGTCAAACACATTCAAACAGAGCTTTTTGAATCAAATTAAAGTCAAATACATTCATCAAAGCTAATTGAATCGAATGAAAGTCAAATACATTCTAACAAAGCTTTTTGAATCAAATGAAAGTCAAATGCATTCAACAAAGCTAATTGAATCTAATGAAAGTCAAACACATTCAAACAAAGTTAATTGAATCAAATGAAAGTCAAACACATTCAAACAAAGCTTTTTGAATCAAATGAAAGTCAAATGCATTCTATAAAGCTACTTGAATCGAATGAAAGTCTAACACATTCAAGCAAAGCATTCTGAATTTAATGAAAGTTTAATGCATTCAACAAAGCTAATTTAATGAAATAGAAGTAAAATGCGTTCTAAAAAGCTAATTTAGTTAAATAAAAGTCAAACACATTCAAGCAAAGGTAATTGAATCAAATGAAAGTGAAACACATTCAAACAAATCTATTTATATCAAATGATAGTCAAATGCATTTAATAAAGCAAATTGAATCAAATGAAAGTCAAACACAGTCAACCAAAGCTTTTTGATTCAAATTAAAGTCTAATGCATTCAACAAAGCTAATTTAATAAAATGAAAGACAAATGCATTCTACAAAGCTAATTTAATCAAATGAAAGTCAAACACATTCAAAAAAAGCTGATTGAATCAAATGAAAGTCAAACACATTCAAACAAAGCTTTTTGAATCAAATTAATGTCTAATGCATTAAACAAAGCTAATTGAATCAAATGAAAGTCAAACACATTCTAACAAAGCTAATTGAATCAAATGAAAGTTAAACACATTCAAACAAACCTAATTGAGTCAAATGAAAGTCAAACACATTCAAATAGAGCTTTTTGAATCAAATGAAACTCAAATGCATTCATCAAAGCTAGTTGAATCGAATGAAAGTCAAACACATTCAAACAAACCTAATTGAATCAAATGAAATTCAAACACATTCAAACAAAGCTTTTTGAATCAAATGAAAGTCAAATGAATTCATTCAAGCTAATTGAATCAAATGAAAGTCAATAACATTAAAATTCTAATAAAGCTTTTTGAATCAAATTAAAGTCTAATGCATTCTACAAAGCTAATTGAATCAAATGAAAGTCAAACACAATTAAACAAAGCTATTTAAATCAAATGAAAGTCAAACACATTCAAACAAAGCTTTTTGAATCAAATGAAAGTGAAATGCATTCAACAAAGCTAATTGAATCAAATGAAAGTCAAACACATTCAAACAAAGTTAATTGAATCAAATGAAAGTCAAACAAATTCAAACAAAGCTTTTCGAATCAAATGAAAGTCAAATGCATTCTATAAAACTAATTAAATCAAATGAAAGTCAAATGCATTCAACAAAGCTAATTGAATAACATGAAAGTCAAACACATTCAAACAAACCTAATTGAGTCAAATAAAACTCAAACACATTCAAACAGAGCTTTTTGAATCAAATGAAAGTCAAATGCATTCATCAAAGCTAATTGAATCGAATGAATGTCAAACACATTCAAACAAAGCTTTTAGAATCAAATTAAAGTCTAATGCATTCTACAAAGCTAATTAAATCAAATAAAAGTCAAACACAATTAAACAAAGCTATTTAAATCAAATGAAAGTCAAACACATTCAAACAAAGCTTTTTGAATCAAATGAAAGTCAAATGCATTCAACAACGGTAATTGAAACAAATGAAAGTCAAACACGTTCAAACAAAGTTAATTTAATCAAATGAAAGTCAAACACATTTAAACAGAGCTTTTTGAATCAAATGAAAGTCAAAAGAATTCATTCAAGCTAATTGAATCATATGAAAGTCAAACACATTTAAATAAAGCTTTTTGCTTCAAATTAAAGTCTAATGCATTCTACAAAGCTGATTGAATCAAATAAAAGTCAAACATAATTAAACAAAGCTATTTAAATCAAATGAAAGTTGATTAGGGGATTTTTATCCACCAAGCGCCGTTTGACAAGTGGACCAACCAGGTTCCGCCACGCGTCCTCCACGGACCACTTAAGACACGCCACGTGTCCACCCATGCCAAATGGGACAACCGGCCATCAAGGCCCATTTCAGTCTAGAAGCCCGATCGGCCCTAGGTTTACCTTAAACCTAGAGAGTTGCACGCTTCCCAAGGCTATAAATACTCGATTAATCCTCATTAATCAGGGGACCGAATAATTAACGGAACAGAGGAGAAACATTACGGAACACACTAATAACCGGCTGATCTCGCTAGCAAAGCAGATTACCTACATTAAATACTCTCACCTAGAGAGATCTTATTACTTTAATTTCTGTATTAATTACTCCTTAATCAGGTACTAACTTGACCGTTGGAGGCGGAGCTCTCAGGAGTCTCCGTTATTTTGCAGGTACAGGCGTCCGGTTCCAGTCTCGGAATTGTAGCTCTCCCGCAGGACATCAGAAAACCCCAAAACATTTGGCGCCGTCTGTGGGGAGAGTACTTCAGAGATGGCATCCAAGTCTGTACCGACCCCAGAAGAGAGGCGTCCCCTAGACGACCCTCAAGTTCAGTCGGACCATGATACCGAAAGTGAATTTGAAGTTGAAACTCATACAGCTCCAGACGGGTCCCTAAGGGCCCGCCGTACCCGTCATACTGAAATAAGGGAACGGGAGTATCTTCAAACAGGAAGCGAGCCAGCAGGCGCACCGCTTGCTCGGCAACAGCCGACTGATGGGTCTGCTCCCATCACAAGGAACGAACTCATGACCTTCATGAGGGGATTCAAGGGAGAGATCCAAGAGTTGATCAACAAAAAACCGCCTGCTTCAGTCAAAGAGCAGGCGGCCAAAAAACCTTCCACTTCACTGAAGAGGAAGCCAGTTCAAGGGCGAGAGGCGACTCCCCATCCTAAATCTAAGAAGCGGGAGCCGTCTGCTCTTGATTTCACAAAACTCCGTTATCCTACGGGAAATAGGAAACCGGTTCGTCATATTCAGGCGGACGGGTCAAGGCAAACGTTCACAGATGCTCGGCACCTGCTAGAGCAGAAGAAGAGTGACCGATTATCAGAGTCGGCTTCTACTTCAAATTTTCAGGACAGTTTGCGAAATGCCTCGATGAGGCCAACTCAGTCGTACCATGAGAGTCAGTCAGGCGGCACCTCCCGTCAGTCTGGCTTTCATAGTGCGCAGGCGGTACCAAATTTGCCATTTGTGCCGCAACAACAATATTTTATGCAGCCACCTCCATTTGGTGGACCTGCAGCAAAAAAACGTCCAACCTATGGACTGGCAGCTACGGCTGCTTAGACTTGGTGAACAGCCGTCGGCCTTCTCCAAGGAAATTACTGAAGCCGCTCAGCCAGCCAAAGTAAAAAATGTTTTAGTAGGCGCCTATGATGGCACTACTAACCCGGAAGACCATCTGATGGCATTCACCAACCTGATGTACCTTCAAGGGTTGGATGATCCCACTTGGTGCAAGTGTTTCCCAGCAACTCTCAAGGGAATTGCACAGCAATGGTTCGGCAACCTGCCGACTGGTTGTGTAAACAGTTTCAGGACGCTTGCTTACTTATTTGCCTCCAACTTTGCAATGAACATCCCTGCGAAGAAAACGACCCTTTATTTGGGAACAATTCAGCAGGGTGAAAAGGAGGGGCTTCGTTCCTACATCAGGCGGTTCAACCTGATGAGAATACAGATTCAAGGGTTACCGGATGAGGTAGCTTATACTGACTTTTTTAGAGGTCTCAAAGACGGGTCTACCTTCAAATTTGATTTAGTTCGAAAAAGGG
This sequence comes from Chenopodium quinoa, assembly GCF_001683475.1. Taxonomy (NCBI): domain Eukaryota; kingdom Viridiplantae; phylum Streptophyta; class Magnoliopsida; order Caryophyllales; family Amaranthaceae; genus Chenopodium; species Chenopodium quinoa. Next base: position 35,578 of record NW_018744963.1, on the reverse strand, counting down.
TGGCGACTCTTCAAGAGGCCTTGATTGAAGCAGAAGCCTATATACAGGCGACTGATCTGTGTACAATGAAACAGTCGGACGGGAAGAGGTTCGACAATAGAGAAGGACGACAGAAACAGTCGTCCAACAAAGATGAAATAAGAAAAGGGGTCTGGGCGGCTGATTCCTCTAAACAGCCGGCCAAGAAGAAAAAGGAATTCAAACCATACTCCCCAAAGTATGTATTTAACAAGGATAACCAGTTTATCCTAAAAGAAATAAAGGGACGGCTCTCAATTGAGAAACCGCTCCCCATGAAGGGTTCTGCGAGCAACCGGAACCAAGACAAAATCTATGCTTATCATGATGACATTGGTCATCACACCAACGACTGCATTAGTCTCATGCGGTACCTAGACCGCTTGGCTGATCAAGGTGATCTTGACACTTATGTCAAGAAATCTACGGGGAATACTTCCTCAAAAAAGCAGTCGGCCAAAAAGAATCAACAGGCCGACAGTTCCGATACAGATGATGCAGTCGTCTACACCATTGCAGGCGGCTTCTCAGGAGGCGGCCCCACTATTAGGGGCAACAAAGATAATATAAGGCGGTTAGATGTAAATTCCGTTCACCAAGAACGACCGTCCAAATATACATTTCCTGAGATTGTCATCACTGAAGAGGATCTAGGAGGAATAAGGGGGCCGCATGACGACCCTCTCGTTATTGAATGTAAAGTGGCCAACCAGAGAGTTGGTCGAATCCTCATAGATACTGGGAGCTCTTCAGATCTCATCAGCAGCAAATGTCTGTCAAAACTGAAATATCAGACGGACTGCATACATCCGGCCTCCCACCCTTTAATAGGGTTTGGAGGAGGAGTCGTCCACCCACTGGGACGAGTTGATCTACCCGTCCGCCTGGGCGAAAAAGGGGAAGGACGACACATGGTAGTCCGATTCCTAGTTGTAGAGGAACTCTCTGCCTACAACATGATTCTGGGTCGCCCAACCCTGAATAGTGCCAAGGCTGTTATAATCCCGTCACTTATGCTGCTTAAGTTTGAAAGGGACAATGGAACAGTCGGCTCCCTAAGGGGAGATCAGAGGATGGCCCGAGAGTGCTATCTCTCGGATGTCAAACCCACTGCTAAGGCCACTGGGTCAAGTGGAGAAAAAACAGACCTTGACAATGTCAAGGAAAGTGCGCCTGTTCAAGAAACAGGCGACAGAAAAAGAAAGGCGTCCCAGACAGAGTCCGCCAGAAAGGCAAGAAAATAGCAATCATTGGCAGAGGACCGGCCGGATGAGTTCCGCCCTCAGCCGGCTGGTGAGCATACGGACCTGATATTAGACGACTCCCGCCCTGACCGAACAGTCAAAGTTGGGACGACTGCTCTGAGAAACCTTGGTGATGACTTTCACAACCTGTTGAAAGAATACAAGGACATCTTTGCATTTGAAGTCCATGAAATGCCAGGCATTAGTCCTGATCTGGCAGTACACAAACTCGCTGTGGATCCGAAAAAGAAGCCGGTACGGCAAAAGAAGCGGAACCATGGTGAAGAAAGAGGTCAGGCGGCCGCCGCCGAAGTCAAAAAATTACTTGATGCAGGGTTCATTCGGCAATGTTACTTCCCAGATTGGGTTGCAAATGTGGTACTTGTTAAAAAGCCGAATGGCACCTGGCGAATGTGTGTAGACTACACAGACTTGAACAAGGCGTGCCCCAAAGACAGTTACCCTCTGCCAAAAATTGATAACCTGGTCGACTCAACAGCCGGCCATGCCTTGATGAGTTTTATGGACGCCTATTCTGGTTTTCATCAAATTCCTTTGTGGAAGAAAGATCAGGAGAAGACGGCCTTCGTCACTGATCAGGGATTATACTGTTATACGGTCATGCCGTTTGGTCTTAAGAATGCCCCGGCTACATTCCAACGAATGATAAACACAGTGTTCTTTGATCAGATTGGGAGAAACGTCGAGGCATACATTGATGATATGATTGTTAAGACTAAACTTCAGAAAGATCATCTGACGGACCTCCGAGAAACTTTCGCCACACTCAGGCGGCACCATGTCATGCTCAATCCCAAGAAATGTGTATTTGGAGTTGAGTCTGGGAAATTTCTCGGATTCCTTATCAACCAGAGAGGAATAGAGGCGAACCCTGAGAAGGTACAGGCGGTCATTGACATGCAGTCGCCTCGTACCGTCCGAGAGGTTCAGAAGTTAACAGGTTGTCTGGCGGCCTTGGGAAGATTTCTAAGCCGATCAGGCGACAAATGCCTATACTTTTTCCAGGCAATTAAGAAAAAGGCAAGGTTTGAATGGGGGCCGGATGCTGAGGCCGCCTTCCAGAAATTAAAGGTTCACTTGCATTCCTTGCCAAGGCTGGTCAGCCCTTTGCCCAAAGAAAATCTCTACATGTACCTGGCCGTCTCTGATCATGCGTTAAGCGCGGTGCTCCTTGCTGAAAGGGACGGCTGTCAACTTCCGGTCTACTTTGTCAGTCACGTACTGAAAAATGCCGAGTTGAGGTATCCCCTAGTGGAGAAATTTGGTCTTGCACTCTTCATGGCTGTTAAAAAATTGAAGCCCTACTTGCTGGCACATGCAGTCGTCGTGTATACCGACCAACCGATCAAACGGCCCCTTACCACCATGGAGTCCTCCGGACGAATGATCAAATGGGCCATAGAAATGCAGAGTCTCGAAGTTACTTTCGAGCCTAGAAAAGCAGTGAAGGGGCAAGCCTTTGCTGACTTTATTGTAGAGATGACTCGTCCTCCTGACTCTCAAGTTCCAGACCAAGTCTGGAAGGTATATGTGGACGGAAGCTCTACTTCAAACGGTTGTGGAGCAGGCGTCGTATGTCAATCTCCAGAGGGCGACAGGTTCGAGTATGCTCTACGCTTCAGTTTCCAGGCTTCAAACAATGAGGCCGAATATGAAGCTTTACTAGCCGGGATCCGCATGTGTAAGGCGGCCGGGGCAAGGAAAATAGACGCCTGTTCTGATTCACAACTGATAGTGAGTCAGTACAATGGCGAATACGAAGCAACACATCCGGCCATGATCAAATATTTACAGGCGGTCCGACAAGCAGTCGGCTCCCTTGAGGATTTCCATCTGATCCAAGTACCGAGATCAGAAAACAACCAGGCAGATGCACTCTCGAAATTAGCATCATCCGCCTCCTCCGATACTCCTCGAACTGTGTTTTGGGAAGTAATGGAGAAGAGAAGCATCGAGGAAAATCCTATTGGAATTCTAGACAGAAGCTCAACCTGGATGGATTCAATCAGGGCATATCTGACAAACGGTACACTGCCGGATGATCCTCAACAGGCGGCATCACTGAAAAAACGAGCCTCCTGTTTTGAAATGATACAGGGGCAACTGCACAAGAGGGGGCACCTTCAACCCTTCTTAAAGTGTGTTACTCCTGAAAAGGGACGAGAGATACTAGATGATCTTCACTCTGGTTTCTGTGCTTCCCATATAGGTGGTAGGATGCTTGCTCAAAGGGCAAGGCGGCAGGGCTACTTTTGGCCTACTTTGGAAGCAGATGCAATGGAGATGGTGAAAAAATGTGACAAGTGCCAAAGGTTTGGCAAATTAATTCACCGTCCGGCTACTGACCTCACTACCATTCACAGCCCACTACCGTTTGCTAAGTGGGGCATGGACATTCTGGGTCCATATACGCCTGCTACAGGCGGCAGAAGGTATATACTTGTTGCCGTTGACTACTTCACTAAATGGGTAGAGGCGGAGGCTGTAAAGGGAATCAAGACGAAAGATGTAATTTCATTCATTTGGAAAAACGTCATCACTCGGTTCGGGGTTCCCATGTCTATGGTTTTTGATAATGGTCCCCAATTTGAGACGCCTGTTCTCAAAAGCTGGTTGGGAGACCAAGGAATTGGACATTACTTTGCATCTGTCGGCCGTCCACAAGCAAACGGCCAGGTAGAAGCCTTTAATAAAATCATCTCAGACGGTCTCAAGAAAAAAATTGAACGAGCAGGCGGCCTATGGGCAGATGAACTACCACATGTTCTTTGGGCCATTAGGACGACTGAAAAAGGGGCGACTGGAGAAACTCCATTCCTCCTAACTTATGGTGCAGAAGCTGTTCTTCCAATAGAACACTACGAGCCGACTCTTCGAGTAATGCTATATGACGAAGAGGCAAACTGGGAAGCTATGCGCCTGGCATTAGACTCACTTCCTGAAAAGAGGGGCAATGCTGTTTTGCGCCATGAAATCTACCGCCTGAGAATGACTAGATCATACAACAAAAAAGTGCACAGGCGTCCACTCAAAGTAGGGGACTTTGTACTTAGAAAAATGGAAGCAGTTGGTAGGGCTAACGAGTCTGGCAAACTAACTCCCAACTGGGAAGGACCCTACCGAATCTATGCGGAAGTCAGGGACGGTACCTACCGTCTGGAAACACCAGACGGACAACCGTTGCCTCGAACTTGGAATGTAGATAACCTTAAGAAATATTTCTTTTGAATGATGTAAAGTAAAGAGCTACTTAAAAAAGTTGGCACTTACTATTCAATTTTGTATTACGAGGGGCATGCCGTCTGTACCTTTACAGTCGGCTACTCTCCATTGAGTTTCACTCTTTATCTTTACAGGGGCATGCCGTCTGTTCCATTACAGTCGGCTACTCTCCCTCGAGTATTTTACTCACAATACTTAGCTAAAAAGTTTAGGGCCTGGCCGATCCTGTAACTAACAGGCGGCTACCCTTCTTTTACTTAGCACATACGTTCACCAAGAACATACCAAGGCCACTGGCCGAATGATCAGACCAGGCGCCTAGTCAACTGATCTAACTTTTAAAAACTAATCCGACCTGTCCCAACATTATAGCAGGCGTCCGGCGGCATCCATTCGGATGAAATTCGTCGCAGAGAGCAGCTCCCTTTTGGGTGGAACATTGTTCTATAAACTAATTACACGGCACCTATACGACTGTCCCAAAGGGCAACCACGTAGCCGTTTTTGAGACAAGGATAACTCTATCACTAACCAAACCAGTGGTAGCAGTTGACATCTGAGTCAGATGACCGCCTGTATTACTTGGGATAAATGCAGGGGGTACCTATTGAGTTAATAGCCAACAAACATTGGCGAATCAAGGGGTCTAGCCGGTCTACGCCGCCTGGTACCTCTACTTCTCAAACAAAAGTGACGGCGACTGAGTAACTCCAAAGTTAACTCATAGTCACTCCTTCAAATTTGGTATGGAACCTAAAAAGTTTGAGTCGTCCGCCTGTTTTATACAAACAAGGGCACTCGAACCCCTATTCCTACTGGATAACCTATTGAGTAAATAGCCAACAAACATTGGTGAATCAAGGGGTCTAGCCGGCCTACGCCGTCTGATACCTTTACTACTCAATCAAGATTGTGACGAAGACTAAGTAACTCCTATGTTAACTTAATAGTCACTCAAACTTAGTACTGAGCCTAAAAGGTACGAGTCGTCCACTTGTTTTTAATAAACAAAGGCTCTCAACCAATACTCTTGCTAGGTTAACAAATAACAAATTAGAGGCCAACATTGGCAATAAAGGGAAACAACCGGTACCCGCCGCTTGTTTTCCTACTTAAATTCCTTGGCTACTTGGTAATTCTATTTACTTGGTCAAATTGAATAAAGAGTTCGAATACCGATTGATTAAATGGCCGACTGATCATCTATCCTGGAAACAGACAACCAGTCGTCCAGGGGCATAGGCGGCATACTTACTATTTGTACCTGTCTTAACGTTCGGCCATGCACAACAGTCTGTCTAGTGAGCAAATTTCAAATACTTAGACAAATTTGAACAAAAACAAAAAATTTGATTAAAATGAGCCGGCCATAAAAGACCAGCAGAATATTCAAAACCCCGGCCCCCTGGCCGGGTAATTACAAAGCAAACGGCACGCAGGCCGTGAAAAAAAAAAAAAAATATACTTAAAGCTTAAGAAGGGGGCAGTTCAGTATCAGCAGCAGCCGCCTGGTCAGCACTCTTCTTGCTGGACTCGGCCTTAGCTGCATCATCTTTTGATGCCTTACCCCCAAGTGGCACAAGCGCCACAACCGGCTCTTCCTCCTCCAACGCAACGTCCATCGCCTCTTCTTCAGCAGCCGCCAGGATCTGTTGATTATATATTTCCGAACACTGGCGGTACGTTCTTTCCCATGAGGCAAAGTCGGCACTGGGGAACAGTCGTTCCCAGGTCATGCGTTGGATTTGGGCGGAGTCTTCCACCATCTCCCGGACGAGCTCTTGTTTCTCTTGCTCGGCCTTGTCCGAGAGCTCTTGGGTAAGACTCTTCTCCTGGTTCACCAGGCGTTCTTTTACGTTAGCCAAAGATTTCTCCATGGCTTCGTAAGAGTGCATTTTCTGACGAAGGGGCTTCAGCTCGGCTTTAAGTTTGGTGACGGTCCCCTCCAGCTCGTCAACCTTCTTTTGGGCCGCCTCTAGCTGAGCCCGAACAGCGGCGGTCGCCTGCGCCTGATAATAAAGAAGATCAATGGTCAGTACTTCATTTTGGGCAATTTGAAACATTGCTTTATCACAGCTGGAGGCGGCCATAGCCTTTGCGGCCTTTACCTCTTTGTTTTTTCCGATCAATCGGCTTGCGAAGGCTGTTGACTCGGAGCAGGGCCTAAGTACAAAGAAAAACAGGCGTCAGTTTCCAATCATAAGGGTTAACAGGCGTCCTGGAACTTCAAAAGGGTATACCTCAGCTAGGATCCCCGAAATTCCATCGAGGTCAAGGGTGCCGGCACCCTTGACCGCCTCCCTGTCAGAGGGAGGAACTACTTTAACCATTGACTTGGCTACCTCAACCAAGTCAAGTCCCTGGGGGCCGGCTGCATTAAGCAAAAGGAAAAACAAGTTAGACCTAATCAAGAAGGAAGCAAGAGTGAGTTTATACAAGCAAGTGTCCATACATCTAGGCGGCCCCGCCTGGGTTTTTGAAGAAGTGGCCGGCTGCTTCTCAGCCGCCACTGTTTTCCTGGAAGACCCAGGAGAGCTTGCAACAGTCGTTCTCCGGGCCTTGGGGTCCGGCTGTTGCGAGGAAGAAGCCCTTGGAGTGCCAGACTGAAAACAAAAAGAGTTAGTATATGCATAATACAACTTAAAGGGGAAGAGTTTTCAAAGCTTACCAAGGGTGCCTCCTTGCTGGGGGAGTCGGCGTACGACTGCTTCATTAGCGAAACCCGCAGCATGGCCGCCGCAGTCTTAGATGCTGTTATTTTACTCATGGCGTCGGCTGAAAGAAATAAACAGCAAAGTTAGTAAAAATCCCAAGTAAACAAGGCGTGAGAAAACAGAGTATTCGTCAGGCCGGCTACCTCTAGAGCACCGACTGCCGAGGCCACAGGCGGCCAAGAAGTACTCATCATAGAGCCACTTGAAGCTCGGGACGCAGTGTAGGGGTACTTGCTCTCGTACCCCTGAAGTAGAGTTCACCCTAGTCTCTACTTTGAAGAGTCCTTTGTCTAGGATCTCTCTTTTAGCCTTTGGGGGAACAGGCGGCATGCTGCGGCCGCCTGCAAGAAGAGGCGGATCCCTGTTCCACTTGTTAAAACGTTTGTTCAGCTCCGTGTCTGAACTCTCGATAATAAGGAAGGTGTTCCGCCAATCCTTCCATTTGTTTGCCTTACCTCTCGTCATGAGGTAACCCCTGTGGCTTGTTAGTTGATACCAGCCGGTACCTCCCGACTTAGGGGTCCGGCTGAGATAGTTCATGTGGGCGAAAGCCTCAAAACTTGGCTCCACCCCGTTCAGTTCGCACCCGGCCACATAGCCGAGTACGTTTACCCAAGAGTTGGGGGCTAACTGCCATAACCCCAGATCATACCCATCTAAAATCCGCTGAACAGCCGGATGTAATGGGAAGCGCAGACCAGCTTTGATGGCCGCCACATAGCAGCCAAAACAGCCGTCACCATAGCTGGTACCAGCCGGCCAGACGACAGTATCTTCTGGATCCGACACAAACAGTAAATACTCCGGGCCCATTTTGTGGTTAGCAATAAAGCTCGCCACGTTGTCTCGCATGGTTGCGATCCGGCCCCGGGGCACCCTGCAGTAGTAGGGGGTGTTTTCCTCTCTGTAAGAGGCGGACGGCTCTGCCCAATTATCCCCCTTCTCCACTGCATGGGAACTTCTCGCCTCTTGTAGGCGGTTATGTTTTTCTTCTGAGTCAGAAGAACTATGGTCAGAGGAACTATGGTCAGAAGAGCTGGAATCGGACTCGTCCCCTGACGAGTCCGAAGAGGACGACTCCTCCCCTCTCCTAGAGGGGCCCGCCTCCTCTCCCTTAGAAGGAGCAGAAGGTAAATTAGACATGTCCACGGTTAGATGAGAAGGGAACACCTTGGTCCCTCTCTCAGAACTGTCAGCTTGACAGTCGCCTCGTTCCACATCTGGCGCCTGGTCAGATGTTTCGCTAAGGAGTACCCTTTGGGAGGAGCCGTCTGAGTTTGATATTCTAGCAGTCTTTTTTGTTCTGGCCATCACGTTCTGCATAGACACAGATTCAGTCGGACTTTGTATAAAGGGCAAAGATGGGTCCAGAAAAGGGCAGGCGGCACTCCTAGTCCTAGATTCAGCCGTCCCCGGTGACCGGCTGATCACTAACTTAGGGCGTGTCGTGTGCTTCCATGGTGCCATTTCAAAAAATAAAAAAAGAAAATTAAGAGTAAGAGAACTGAGTTACCTGAACGGATGACAGTTGATGAAGTCCTGAAAGTTCGGGTCAGTCGGCTTGTCAGAACAGGCGGTAGGCAGAAAAAGTCCGAAAATGTCAGAGCAAGTTCAGGGGTCCGAATGTTCTCGCAAAAATTCTCAAATGTGAAAATGACCGAAGTCAGCACTTCCTTTTACAGGCAAAATGAGAAGGCGAAGGGTCGCTTCCGAATTCAAATTTGGGCGGGAGAGTCTCCCGGCCGTCTGCAAGGTGACACCTGTAACGGGCCGTCGCCTGTCACCGTGCGACACCTGTCACAGGCGACACGTGACCAGTCGCGTGCCACCTGTGAGGGGCAAATGATTAGGGGATTTTTATCCACCAAGCGCCGTTTGACAAGTGGACCAACCAGGTTCCGCCACGCGTCCTCCACGGACCACTTAAGACACGCCACGTGTCCACCCATGCCAAATGGGACAACCGGCCATCAAGGCCCATTTCAGTCTAGAAGCCCGATCGGCCCTAGGTTTACCTTAAACCTAGAGAGTTGCACGCTTCCCAAGGCTATAAATACTCGATTAATCCTCATTAATCAGGGGACCGAATAATTAACGGAACAGAGGAGAAACATTACGGAACACACTAATAACCGGCTGATCTCGCTAGCAAAGCAGATTACCTACATTAAATACTCTCACCTAGAGAGATCTTATTACTTTAATTTCTGTATTAATTACTCCTTAATCAGGTACTAACTTGACCGTTGGAGGCGGAGCTCTCAGGAGTCTCCGTTATTTTGCAGGTACAGGCGTCCGGTTCCAGTCTCGGAATTGTAGCTCTCCCGCAGGACATCAGAAAACCCCAAAACAAAAGTCAAACACATTCAAACAAAGCTTTTTGAATCAAATGAAAGTCAAATGCTTTCAACAACGGTAATTGAAACAAATGAAAGTCAAACACATTCAAACAAACCTAATTGAGTCAAATGAAAGTCAAACACATTCAAACTGAGCTTTTTGAATCAAATGAAAGTCAAATGAATTCATTCAAGCTAATTGAATCATATGAAAGTCAAACACATTCAAATAAAGCTTTTTGCATGAAATTAAAGTCTAATGCATTCTACAAAGCTAATTGAATCAAATGAATGTTAAATGCATTCTACAAAGCTAAACGAATCAAATGGAAGTCAAACACATTCAAACAAAGCTAATTGAATCAAATGAAAGTCAAACAAATTTAAACAAAGCTTTTTGAATCAAATTAAAGTCAAACACATTCAAAGAAAGCTTATTAAATCAAATGAAAGTCAAACAATTTCAAGCAAAGCGTTTTAAATCAAATGAAAGTCAAATGCATTCAACAAAGCTAATTTAATCAAATGAAAGTCATATGCAATCTACAAAGCTAATTGAATCAAATGAAAGTTAAACACATTCAAGCAAAGCTAATTGAATTAAATGAAAGTCAAACACATTCAAACAAATCTTTTTGAATCAAATAAAAGTTAAATGCATTCAAAAAAAGCTGATTGAATCAAATGAAAGTCAAACACATTCAAACAAAGCTTTTTGAATCAAATTAAAGTCTAATGCATTAAACATAGCTAATTGAATCAAATGAAAGTCAAACACATTCTAACAAAGCTAATTGAATCAAATGAAAGTTAAACACATTCAAACAAACCTAATTGAGTCAAATGAAAGTCAAACACATTCAAATAGAGCTTTTTGAATCAAATGAAACTCAAATGCATTCATCAAAGCTAATTGAATCGAATGAAAGTCAAACACATTCAAACAAACATAATTGAATCAAATGAAAGTCAAACACGTTTAAACAAAGCTTTTTGAATCAAATGAAAGTTAAATAAATTCATTCAAGCTAATTGAATCAAATGAAAGTTAAACACATTCAAATAAAGCTTTTTGAATCAAATTAAAGTTTAATGCATTCTACAAAGCTAATTGAATCAAACGAAAGTCAAACACAATTATACAAAGCTATTTAAATCAAATGAAAGTCAAACACATTCAAACAAAGCTTTTTGAATCAAATGAAAGTCAAATGCATTCAACAAAGGTAATTGAATCGAATGAAAGTCAAACACATTCAAACAAACCTAATTGAGTCAAATGAAAGTCAAACACATTCAAACATAGCTTTTTGAATCAAATTAAAGTCAAATACATTCATCAAAGCTAATTGAATCGAATGAAAGTCAAATACATTCTAACAAAGCTTTTTGAATCAAATGAAAGTCAAATGCATTCAACAAAGCTAATTGAATCTAATGAAAGTCAAACACATTCAAACAAAGTTAATTGAATCAAATGAAAGTCAAACACATTCAAACAAAGCTTTTTGAATCAAATGAAAGTCAAATGCATTCTATAAAGCTAATTGAATCGAATGAAAGTCTAACACATTCAAGCAAAGCTTTCTGAATCTAATGAAAGTTTAATGCATTCAACAAAGCTAATTTAATGAAATAGAAGTAAAATGCGTTCTACAAAGCTAATTTAGTTAAATAAAAGTCAAACACATTCAAGCAAAGGTAATTGAATCAAATGAAAATGAAACACATTCAAACAAATCTATTTATATCAAACGATAGTCAAATGCATTTAATAAAGCAAATTGAATCAAATGAAAGTCAAACACAGTCAACCAAAGCTTTTTGATTCAAATTAAAGTCTAATGCATTCAACAAAGCTAATTTAATAAAATGAAAGTCAAATGCATTCTACAAAGCTAATTTAATCAAATGAAAGTCAAACACATTCAAAAAAAGCTGATTGAATCAAATGAAAGTCAAACACATTCAAACAAAGCTTTTTGAATCAAATTAATGTCTAATGCATTAAACAAAGCTAATTGAATCAAATGAAAGTCAAACACATTCTAACAAAGCTAATTGAATCAAATGAAAGTTAAACACATTCAAACAAACCTAATTGAGTCAAATGAAAGTCAAACACATTCAAATAGAGCTTTTTGACTCAAATGAAATTCAAATGCATTCATCAAAGCGAATTGAATCGAATGAAAGTCAAACACATTCAAACAAACCTAATTGAATCAACTGAAAGTCAAACACATTTAAACAAAGCTTTTTGAATCAAATGAAAGTTAAATGAATTCATTCAAGCTAATTGAATCAAATGAAAGTTAAACACATTCAAATAAAGCTTTTTGAATCAAATTAAAGTTTAATGCATTCTACAAAGCTAATTGAATCAAACGAAAGTCAAACACAATTATACAAAGCTATTTAAATCAAATGAAAGTCAAACACATTCAAACAAAGCTTTTTGAATCAAATGAAAGTCAAATGCATTCAACAAAGGTAATTGAATCAAATGAAAGTCAAATGCATTCAACAAAGGTAATTGAATCGAATGAAAGTCAAACACATTCAAACAAACCTAATTGTGTCAAATGAATGTCAAACACATTCAAACAGAGCTTTTTGAATCAAATGAAAGTCAAATGAATTCATTCAAGCTAATTGAATCAAATGAAAGTCAAACACATTCAAATAAAGCTTTTTGAATCAAATTAAAGTCTAATGCATTCTACAAAGCTAATTGAATCAAATGAATGTTAAATGTATTCTACCAAGCTAAACGAATCAAATGGAAGTCAAACTCATTCAAACAAAGCTAATTGAATCAAATGAAAGTCAAACACATTCAAACACATCTTTTTGAATCAAATTAAAGTCAAACACATTCAAACAAAGCTTATTAAATCAAATGAAAGTCAATCACTTTCAAACAAAGCGTTTTAAATCAAATGAAAGTCAAATGCATTCAACAAAGCTAATTTAATCAAATAAAAGTCATATGCATTCTACAAAGCCAATTGAATCAAATGAAAGTAAAACACATTCAAGCAAAGCTAATTGAATTAATTGAAAGTCAAACACATTCAAACAAATCTTTTTGAATCAAATAAAAGTTAAATGCATTCAATAAAGCTAATTGAATCAAAAGAAAGTCAAACACAGTCAACCAAAGCTTTTTGATTCAAATTAAAGTCAAATACATTCAACAAAGCTAATTTAATCAAATAAAAGTCAAACACATTCAAACAAAGTTAATTGAATCAAATGAAAGTCAAACACATTCAAACAGAGCTTTTTGAATCAAATGAAAGTCAAAAGAATTCATTCAAGCTAATTGAATCATATGAAAGTCAAACACATTTAAATAAAACTTTTTGCTTCAAATTAAAGTCTAATGCATTCTACAAAGCTAATTGAATCAAATAAAAGTCAAACACAATTAAACAAAGCTATTTAAGTCAAATGAAAGTCAAACACATTCAAACAAAGCTTTTTGAATCAAATGAAAGTCAAATGCAATCAACAACGGTAATTGAAACAAATGAAAGTCAAACACATTCAAACAAACCTAATTGAGTCAAATGAAAGTCAAACACATTCAAACAGAGCTTTTTGAATCAAATGAAAGTCAAATGAATTCATTCAAGCTAATTGAATCATATGAAAGTCAAACACATTCAAATAAAGCTTTTTGCATCAAATTAAAGTCTAATGCATTCTACAAAGCTAATTGAATCAAATGAATGTTAAATGCATTCTACAAAGCTAAACGAATCAAATGGAGGTCAAACACATTCAAACTAAGCTAATTGAATCAAATGAAAGTCAAACAAATTCAAACAAAGCTTTTTGAATCAAATTAAAGTCAAACACATTCAAAGAAAGCTTATTAAATCAAATGAAAGTCAAACAATTTCAAACAAAGCGTTTTAAATCAAATGAAAGTCAAATGCATTTAACAAAGCTAATTTAATCAAATGAAAGTCATATGCATTCTACAAAGCTAATTGAATCAAATGAAAGTTAAACAATTTCAAGCAAAGCTAATTGAATTAAATGAAAGTCAAACACATTCAAACAAATCTTTTTGAATCAAATAAAAGTTAAATGCATTCAAAAAAAGCTGATTGAATCAAATGAAAGTCAAACACATTCAAACAAAGCTTTTTGAATCAAATTAAAGTCTAATGCATTAAACAAAGCTAATTGAATCAAATGAAAGTCAAACACATTCTAACAAAGCTAATTGAATCAAATGAAAGTCAAACACATTCAAACAAACCTAATTGAGTCAAATGAAAGTCAAACACATTCAAATAGAGCTTTTTGAATCAAATGAAACTCAAATGCATTCATCAAAGCTAATTGAATCGAATGAAAGTCAAACACATTCAAACAAACATAATTGAATCAAATGAAAGTCAAACACATTTAAACAAAGCTTTTTGAATCAAATGAAAGTTAAATAAATTCATTCAAGCTAATTGAAGCAAATGAAAGTCAAACACATTCAAATAAAGCTTTTTGAATCAAATTAAAGTTTAATGCATTCTACAAAGCTAATTGAATCAAACAAAAGTCAAACACAATTATACAAAGCTATTTAAATCAAATGAAAGTCAAACACATTCAAACAAAGCTTTTTGAATCAAATGAAAGTCAAATGCATTCAACAAAGGTAATTGAATCAAATGAAAGTCAAACACATTCAAACAAACCTAATTGAGTCAAATGAAAGTCAAACACATTCAAACAAAGCTTTTTGAATCAAATTAAAGTCAAATACATTCATCAAAGCTAATTGAATCGAATGAAAGTCAGATACATTCTAACAAAGCTTTTTGAATCAAATGAAAGTCAAATGCATTCAACAAAGCTAATTGAATCTAATGAAAGTCAAACACATTCAAACAAAGTTAATTGAATCAAATGAAAGTCAAACACATTCAAACAAAGCTTTTTGAATCAAATGAAAGTCAAATGCATTCTATAAAGCTAATTGAATCGAATGAAAGTCTAACACATTCAAGCAAAGCATTCTGAATCTAATGAAAGTTTAATGCATTCAACAAAGCTAATTTAATGAAATAGAAGTAAAATGCGTTCTACAAAGCTAATTTAGTTAAATAAAAGTCAAACACATTCAAGCAAAGGTAATTGAATCAAATGAAAGTGAAACACATTCAAACAAATCTATTTATATCAAATGATAGTCAAATGCATTTAATAAAGCAAATTGAATCAAATGAAAGTCAAACACAGTCAACCAAAGCTTTTTGATTCAAATTAAAGTCTAATGCATTCAACAAAGCTAATTTAATAAAATGAAAGACAAATGCATTCTACAAAGCTAATTTAATTAAATGAAAGTCAAACACATTCAAACAAATCTTTTTGAATCAAATAAAAGTTAAATGCATTCAAAAAAAGCTGATTGAATCAAATGAAAGTCAAACACATTCAAACAAAGCTTTTTGAATCAAATTAAAGTCTAATGCATTAAACATAGCTAATTGAATCAAATGAAAGTCAAACACATTCTAACAAAGCTAATTGAATCAAATGAAAGTTAAACACATTCAAACAAACCTAATTGAGACAAATGAAAGTCAAACACATTCAAATAGAGCTTTTTGAATCAAATGAAACTCAAATGCATTCATCAAAGCTAATTGAATCGAATGAAAGTCAAACACATTCAAACAAACATAATTGAATCAAATGAAAGTCAAACACGTTTAAACAAAGCTTTTTGAATCAAATGAAAGTTAAATAAATTCATTCAAGCTAATTGAATCAAATGAAAGTTAAACACATTCAAATAAAGCTTTTTGAATCAAATTAAAGTTTAATGCATTCTACAAAGCTAATTGAATCAAACGAAAGTCAAACACAATTATACAAAGCTATTTAAATCAAATGAAAGTCAAACACATTCAAACAAAGCTTTTTGAATCAAATGAAAGTCAAATGCATTCAACAAAGGTAATTGAATCGAATGAAAGTCAAACACATTCAAACAAACCTAATTGAGTCAAATGAAAGTCAAACACATTCAAACATAGCTTTTTGAATCAAATTAAAGTCAAATACATTCATCAAAGCTAATTGAATCGAATGAAAGTCAAATACATTCTAACAAAGCTTTTTGAATCAAATGAAAGTCAAATGCATTCAACAAAGCTAATTGAATCTAATGAAAGTCAAACACATTCAAACAAAGTTAATTGAATCAAATGAAAGTCAAACACATTCAAACAAAGCTTTTTGAATCAAATGAAAGTCAAATGCATTCTATAAAGCTAATTGAATCGAATGAAAGTCTAACACATTCAAGCAAAGCTTTCTGAATCTAATGAAAGTTTAATGCATTCAACAAAGCTAATTTAATGAAATAGAAGTAAAATGCGTTCTACAAAGCTAATTTAGTTAAATAAAAGTCAAACACATTCAAGCAAAGGTAATTGAATCAAATGAAAATGAAACACATTCAAACAAATCTATTTATATCAAACGATAGTCAAATGCATTTAATAAAGCAAATTGAATCAAATGAAAGTCAAACACAGTCAACCAAAGCTTTTTGATTCAAATTAAAGTCTAATGCATTCAACAAAGCTAATTTAATAAAATGAAAGTCAAATGCATTCTACAAAGCTAATTTAATCAAATGAAAGTCAAACACATTCAAAAAAAGCTGATTGAATCAAATGAAAGTCAAAACACATTCAAACAAAGCTTTTTGAATAAAATTAATGTCTAATGCATTAAACAAAGCTAATTGAATCAAATGAAAGTCAAACACATTCTAACAAAGCTAATTGAATCAAATGAAAGTTAAACACATTCAAACAAACCTAATTGAGTCAAATGAAAGTCAAACACATTCAAATAGAGCTTTTTGACTCAAATGAAATTCAAATGCATTCATCAAAGCGAATTGAATCGAATGAAAGTCAAACACATTCAAACAAACCTAATTGAATCAACTGAAAGTCAAACACATTTAAACAAAGCTTTTTGAATCAAATGAAAGTTAAATGAATTCATTCAAGCTAATTGAATCAAATGAAAGTTAAACACATTCAAATAAAGCTTTTTGAATCAAATTAAAGTTTAATGCATTCTACAAAGCTAATTGAATCAAACGAAAGTCAAACACAATTATACAAAGCTATTTAAATCCAATGAAAGTCAAACACATTCAAACAAAGCTTTTTGAATCAAATGAAAGTCAAATGCATTCAACAAAGGTAATTGAATCGAATGAAAGTCAAACACATTCAAACAAACCTAATTGTGTAAAATGAATGTCAAACACATTCAAACAGAGCTTTTTGAATCAAATGAAAGTCAAATGAATTCATTCAAGCTAATTGAATCAAATGAAAGTCAAACACATTCAAATAAAGCTTTTTGAATCAAATTAAAGTCTAATGCATTCTACAAAGCTAATTGAATCAAATGAATGTTAAATGTATTCTACCAAGCTAAACGAATCAAATGGAAGTCAAACTCATTCAAACAAAGCTAATTGAATCAAATGAAAGTCAAACACATTCAAACACATCTTTTTGAATCAAATTAAAGTCAAACACATTCAAACAAAGCTTATTAAATCAAATGAAAGTCAATCACTTTCAAAACAAAGCGTTTTAAATCAAATGAAAGTCAAATGCATTCAACAAAGCTAATTTAATCAAATAAAAGTCATATGCATTCTACAAAGCCAATTGAATCAAATGAAAGTAAAACACATTCAAGCAAAGCTAATTGAATTAATTGAAAGTCAAACACATTCAAACAAATCTTTTTGAATCAAATAAAAGTTAAATGCATTCAATAAAGCTAATTGAATCAAAAGAAAGTCAAACACAGTCAACCAAAGCTTTTTGATTCAAATTAAAGTCAAATACATTCAACAAAGCTAATTTAATCAAATAAAAGTCAAACACATTCAAACAAAGTTAATTGAATCAAATGAAAGTCAAACACATTCAAACAGAGCTTTTTGAATCAAATGAAAGTCAAAAGAATTCATTCAAGCTAATTGAATCATATGAAAGTCAAACACATTTAAATAAAACTTTTTGCTTCAAATTAAAGTCTAATGCATTCTACAAAGCTAATTGAATCAAATAAAAGTCAAACACAATTAAACAAAGCTATTTAAGTCAAATGAAAGTCAAACACATTCAAACAAAGCTTTTTGAATCAAATGAAAGTCAAATGCAATCAACAACGGTAATTGAAACAAATGAAAGTCAAACACATTCAAACAAACCTAATTGAGTCAAATGAAAGTCAAACACATTCAAACAGAGCTTTTTGAATCAAATGAAAGTCAAATGAATTCATTCAAGCTAATTGAATCATATGAAAGTCAAACACATTCAAATAAAGCTTTTTGCATCAAATTAAAGTCTAATGCATTCTACAAAGCTAATTGAATCAAATGAATGTTAAATGCATTCTACAAAGCTAAACGAATCAAATGGAAGTCAAACACATTCAAACTAAGCTAATTGAATCAAATGAAAGTCAAACAAATTCAAACAAAGCTTTTTGAATCAAATTAAAGTCAAACACATTCAAAGAAAGCTTATTAAATCAAATGAAAGTCAAACAATTTCAAACAAAGCGTTTTAAATCAAATGAAAGTCAAATGCATTTAACAAAGCTAATTTAATCAAATGAAAGTCATATGCATTCTACAAAGCTAATTGAATCAAATGAAAGTTAAACAATTTCAAGCAAAGCTAATTGAATTAAATGAAAGTCAAACACATTCAAACAAATCTTTTTGAATCAAATAAAAGTTAAATGCATTCAAAAAAAGCTGATTGAATCAAATGAAAGTCAAACACATTCAAACAAAGCTTTTTGAATCAAATTAAAGTCTAATGCATTAAACAAAGCTAATTGAATTAAATGAAAGTCAAACACATTCTAACAAAGCTAATTGAATCAAATGAAAGTCAAACACATTCAAACAAACCTAATTGAGTCAAATGAAAGTCAAACACATTCAAATAGAGCTTTTTGAATCAAATGAAACTCAAATGCATTCATCAAAGCTAATTGAATCGAATGAAAGTCAAACACATTCAAACAAACATAATTGAATCAAATGAAAGTCAAACACATTTAAACAAAGCTTTTTGAATCAAATGAAAGTTAAATAAATTCATTCAAGCTAATTGAAGCAAATGAAAGTCAAACACATTCAAATAAAGCTTTTTGAATCAAATTAAAGTTTAATGCATTCTACAAAGCTAATTGAATCAAACAAAAGTCAAACACAATTATACAAAGCTATTTAAATCAAATGAAAGTCAAACACATTCAAACAAAGCTTTTTGAATCAAATGAAAGTCAAATGCATTCAACAAAGGTAATTGAATCAAATGAAAGTCAAACACATTCAAACAAACCTAATTGAGTCAAATGAAAGTCAAACACATTCAAACAAAGCTTTTTGAATCAAATTAAAGTCAAATACATTCATCAAAGCTAATTGAATCGAATGAAAGTCAGATACATTCTAACAAAGCTTTTTGAATCAAATGAAAGTCAAATGCATTCAACAAAGCTAATTGAATCTAATGAAAGTCAAACACATTCAAACAAAGTTAATTGAATCAAATGAAAGTCAAACACATTCAAACAAAGCTTTTTGAATCAAATGAAAGTCAAATGCATTCTATAAAGCTAATTGAATTGAATGAAAGTCTAACACATTCAAGCAAAGCATTCTGAATCTAATGAAAGTTTAATGCATTCAACAAAGCTAATTTAATGAAATAGAAGTAAAATGCGTTCTACAAAGCTAATTTAGTTAAATAAAAGTCAAACACATTCAAGTAAAGGTAATTGAATCAAATGAAAGTGAAACACATTCAAACAAATCTATTTATATCAAATGATAGTCAAATGCATTTAATAAAGCAAATTGAATCAAATGAAAGTCAAACACAGTTAACCAAAGCTTTTTGATTCAAATTAAAGTCTAATGCATTCAACAAAGCTAATTTAATAAAATGAAAGACAAATGCATTCTACAAAGCTAATTTAATCAAATGAAAGTCAAACACATTCAAAAAAAGCTGATTGAATCAAATGAAAGTCAAACACATTCAAACAAAGCTTTTTGAATCAAATTAATGTCTAATGCATTAAACAAAGCTAATTGAATCAAATGAAAGTCAAACACATTCTAACAAAGCTAATTGAATCAAATGAAAGTTAAACACATTCAAACAAACCTAATTGAGTCAAATGAAAGTCAAACACATTCAAATAGAGCTTTTTGAATCAAATGAAACTCAAATGCATTCATCAAAGCTAATTGAATCGAATGAAAGTCAAACACATTCAAACAAACATAATTGAATCAAATGAAAGTCAAACACGTTTAAACAAAGCTTTTTGAATCAAATGAAAGTTAAATAAATTCATTCAAGCTAATTGAAGCAAATGAAAGTCAAACACATTCAAATAAAGCTTTTTGAATCAAATTAAAGTTTAATGCATTCTACAAAGCTAATTGAATCAAACAAAAGTCAAACACAATTATACAAAGCTATTTAAATCAAATGAAAGTCAAACACATTCAAACAAAGCTTTTTGAATCAAATGAAAGTCAAATGCATTCAACAAAGGTAATTGAATCAAATGAAAGTCAAACACATTCAAACAAACCTAATTGAGTCAAATGAAAGTCAAACACATTCAAACAGAGCTTTTTGAATCAAATTAAAGTCAAATACATTCATCAAAGCTAATTGAATCGAATGAAAGTCAAATACATTCTAACAAAGCTTTTTGAATCAAATGAAAGTCAAATGCATTCAACAAAGCTAATTGAATCTAATGAAAGTCAAACACATTCAAACAAAGTTAATTGAATCAAATGAAAGTCAAACACATTCAAACAAAGCTTTTTGAATAAAATGAAAGTCAAATGAATTCATTCAAGTTAATTGAATCAAATGAAAGTCAATAACATTAAAATTCTAATAAAGCTTTTTGAATCAAATTAAAGTCTAATGCATTCTACAAAGCTAATTGAATCAAATGAAAGTCAAACACAATTAAACAAAGCTATTTAAATCAAATGAAAGTCAAACACATTCAAACAAAGCTTTTTGAATCAAATGAAAGTGAAATGCATTCAAAAAAAGCTAATTGAATCAAATGAAAGTCAAACACATTCAAACAAAGTTAATTGAATCAAATGAAAGTCAAACAAATTCAAACAAACCTAATTGAGTCAAATGAAAGTCAAACACATTCAAATAGAGCTTTTTGAATCAAATTAATGTCTAATGCATTAAACAAAGTTAATTGAATCAAATGAAAGTCAAACACATTCTAACAAAGCTAATTGAATCAAATGAAAGTTAAACACATTCAAACAAACCTAATTGAGTCAAATGAAAGTCAAACACATTCAAATAGAGCTTTTTGAATCAAATGAAACTCAAATGCATTCATCAAAGCTAGTTGAATCGAATGAAAGTCAAACACATTCAAACAAACCTAATTGAATCAAATGAAATTCAAACACATTCAAACAAAGCTTTTTGAATCAAATGAAAGTCAAATGAATTCATTCAAGCTAATTGAATCAAATGAAAGTCAATAACATTAAAATTCTAATAAAGCTTTTTGAATCAAATTAAAGTCTAATGCATTCTACAAAGCTAATTGAATCAAATGAAAGTCAAACACAATTAAACAAAGCTATTTAAATCAAATGAAAGTCAAACACATTCAAACAAAGCTTTTTGAATCAAATGAAAGTGAAATGCATTCAACAAAGCTAATTGAATCAAATGAAAGTCAAACACATTCAAACAAAGTTAATTGAATCAAATGAAAGTCAAACAAATTCAAACAAAGCTTTTCGAATCAAATGAAAGTCAAATGCATTCTATAAAACTAATTGAATCAAATGAAAGTCAAATGCATTCAACAAAGCTAATTGAATAACATGAAAGTCAAACACATTCAAACAAACCTAATTGAGTCAAATAAAACTCAAACACATTCAAACAGAGCTTTTTGAATCAAATGAAAGTCAAATGCATTCATCAAAGCTAATTGAATCGAATGAAAGTCAAACACATTCAAACAAAGCTTTTAGAATCAAATTAAAGTCTAATGCATTCTACAAACCTAATTAAATCAAATAAAAGTCAAACACAATTAAACAAAGCTATTTAAATCAAATGAAAGTCAAACACATTCAAACAAAGCTTTTTGAATCAAATGAAAGTCAAATGCATTCAACAACGGTAATTGAAACAAATGAAAGTCAAACACGTTCAAACAAAGTTAATTTAATCAAATGAAAGTCAAACACACTCAAACAGAGCTTTTTGAATCAAATGAAAGTCAAAAGAATTCATTCAAGCTAATTGAATCATATGAAAGTCAAACACATTTAAATAAAGCTTTTTGCTTCAAATTAAAGTCTAATGCATTCTACAAAGCTAATTGAATCAAATAAAAGTCAAACACAATTAAACAAAGCTATTTAAATCAAATGAAAGTCAAACACATTCAAACAAAGCTTTTTGAATCAAATGAAAGTCAAATGCTTTCAACAACGGTAATTGAAACAAATGAAAGTCAAACACATTCAAACAAACCTAATTGAGTCAAATGAAAGTCAAACACATTCAAACTGAGCTTTTTGAATCAAATGAAAGTCAAATGAATTCATTCAAGCTAATTGAATCATATGAAAGTCAAACACATTCAAATAAAGCTTTTTGCATCAAATTAAAGTCTAATGCATTCTACAAAGCTAATTGAATCAAATGAATGTTAAATGCATTCTACAAAGCTAAACGAATCAAATGGAAGTCAAACACATTCAAACAAAGCTAATTGAATCAAATGAAAGTTAAACAAATTTAAACAAAGCTTTTTGAATCAAATTAAAGTCAAACACATTCAAAGAAAGCTTATTAAATCAAATGAAAGTCAAACAATTTCAAGCAAAGCGTTTTAAGTCAAATGAAAGTCAAATGCATTCAACAAAGCTAATTTAATCAAATGAAAGTCATATGCAATCTACAAAGCTAATTGAATCAAATGAAAGTTAAACACATTCAAGCAAAGCTAATTGAATTAAATGAAAGTCAAACACATTCAAACAAATCTTTTTGAATCAAATAAAAGTTAAATGCATTCAAAAAAAGTTGATTGAATCAAATGAAAGTCAAACACATTCAAAAAAAGCTTTTTGAATCAAATTAAAGTCTAATGCATTAAACAAAGCTAATTGAATCAAATGAAAGTCAAACACATTCTAACAAAGCTAATTTAATCAAATGAAAGTTAAACACATTCAAACAAACCTAATTGAGTCAAATGAAAGTCAAACACATTCAAATAGAGCTTTTTGAATCAAATGAAACTCAAATGCATTCATCAAAGCTAATTGAATCGAATGAAAGTCAAACACATTCAAACAAACATAATTGAATCAAATGAAAGTCAAACACGTTTAAACAAAGCTTTTTGAATCAAATGAAAGTTAAATAAATTCATTCAAGCTAATTGAATCAAATGAAAGTCTAACACATTCAAATAAAGCTTTTTGAATCAAATTAAAGTTTAATGCATTCTACAAAGCCAATTGAATCAAATTAAAGTTTAATGCATTCTACAAAGCCAATTGAATCAAACGAAAGTCAAACACAATTATACCAAGCTATTTAAATCAAATGAAAGTCAAACACATTCAAGCAAAGCTTTTTGAATCAAATGAAAGTCAAATGCATTCAACAAAGGTAATTGAATCAAATGAAAGTCAAATACATTCAAACAAACCTAATTGAGTCAAATGAAAGTCAAACACATTCAAACAGAGCTTTTTGAATCAAATTAAAGTCAAATACATTCATCAAAGCTAATTGAATCGAATGAAAGTCAAATACATTCTAACAAAGCTTTTTGAATCAAATGAAAGTCAAATGCATTCAACAAAGCTAATTGAATCTAATGAAAGTCAAACACATTCAAACAAAGTTAATTGAATCAAATGAAAGTCAAACAATATTCAAACAAAGCTTTTTGAATCAAATGAAAGTCAAATGCATTCTATAAAGCTAATTGAATCGAATGAAAGTCTAACACATTCAAGCAAAGCTTTCTGAATCTAATGAAAGTTTAATGCATTCAACAAAGCTAATTTAATGAAATAGAAGTAAAATGCGTTCTACAAAGCTAATTTAGTTAAATAAAAGTCAAACACATTCAAGCAAAGGTAATTGAATCAAATGAAAGTGAAACACATTCAAACAAATCTATTTATATCAAACGATAGTCAAATGCATTTAATAAAGCAAATTGAATCAAATGAAAGTCAAACACAGTCAACCAAAGCTTTTTGATTCAATTAAAGTCTAATGCATTCAACAAAGCTAATTTAATAAAATGAAAGTCAAATGCATTCTACAAAGCTAATTTAATCAAATTAAAGTCAAACACATTCAAAAAAAGCTGATTGAATCAAATGAAAGTCAAACACATTCAAACAAAGCTTTTTGAATCAAATTAATGTCTAATGCATTAAACAAAGCTAATTGAATCAAATGAAAGTCAAACACATTCTAACAAAGCTAATTGAATCAAATGAAAGTTAAACACATTCAAACAAACCTAATTGAGTCAAATGAAAGTCAAACACATTCAAATAGAGCTTTTTGAATCAAATGAAATTCAAATGCATTCATCAAAGCTAAATGAATCGAATGAAAGTCAAACACATTCAAACAAACCTAATTGAATCAACTGAAAGTCAAACACATTTAAACAAAGCTTTTTGAATCAAATGAAAGTTAAATGAATTCATTCAAGCTAATTGAATCAAATGAAAGTTAAACACATTCAAATAAAGCTTTTTGAATCAAATTAAAGTTTAATGCATTCTACAAAGCTAATTGAATCAAACGAAAGTCAAACACAATTATACAAAGCTATTTAAATCAAATGAAAGTCAAACACATTAAAACAAAGGTAATTGAATCAAATGAAAGTCAAACACAGTCAACCAAAGCTTTTTGATTCAAATTAAAGTCTAATGCATTCAACAAAGCTAATTTAATAAAATGAAAGTCAAATGCATTCTACAAAGCTAATTTAATCAAATTAAAGTCAAACACATTCAAAAAAAGCTGATTGAATCAAATGAAAGTCAAACACATTCAAACAAAGCTTTTTGAATCAAATTAATGTCTAATGCATTAAACAAAGCTAATTGAATCAAATGAAAGTCAAACACATTCTAACAAAGCTAATTGAATCAAATGAAAGTTAAACACATTCAAACAAACCTAATTGAGTCAAATGAAAGTCAAACACATTCAAATAGAGCTTTTTGAATCAAATGAAATTCAAATGCATTCATCAAAGCTAAATGAATCGAATGAAAGTCAAACACATTCAAACAAACCTAATTGAATCAACTGAAAGTCAAACACATTTAAACAAAGCTTTTTGAATCAAATGAAAGTTAAATGAATTCATTCAAGCTAATTGAATCAAATGAAAGTTAAACACATTCAAATAAAGCTTTTTGAATCAAATTAAAGTTTAATGCATTCTACAAAGCTAATTGAATCAAACGAAAGTCAAACACAATTATACAAAGCTATTTAAATCAAATGAAAGTCAAACACATTCAAACAAAGGTAATTGAATCAAATGAAAGT
Source organism: Chenopodium quinoa (assembly GCF_001683475.1). Classification (NCBI taxonomy): domain Eukaryota; kingdom Viridiplantae; phylum Streptophyta; class Magnoliopsida; order Caryophyllales; family Amaranthaceae; genus Chenopodium; species Chenopodium quinoa. The sequence goes on along the minus strand of NW_018744963.1, from coordinate 10,298 downwards.
CAAATGCATTCAACAAAGGTAATTGAATCGAATGAAAGTCAAACACATTCAAACAAACCTAATTGTGTCAAATGAATGTCAAACACATTCAAACAGAGCTTTTTGAATCAAATGAAAGTCAAATGAATTCATTCAAGCTAATTGAATCAAATGAAAGTCAAACACATTCAAATAAAGCTTTTTGAATCAAATTAAAGTCTAATGCATTCTACAAAGCTAATTGAATCAAATGAATGTTAAATGTATTCTACCAAGCTAAACGAATCAAATGGAAGTCAAACTCATTCAAACAAAGCTAATTGAATCAAATGAAAGTCAAACACATTCAAACACATCTTTTTGAATCAAATTAAAGTCAAACACATTCAAACAAAGCTTATTAAATCAAATGAAAGTCAATCACTTTCAAACAAAGCGTTTTAAATCAAATGAAAGTCAAATGCATTCAACAAAGCTAATTTAATCAAATAAAAGTCATATGCATTCTACAAAGCTAATTGAATCAAATGAAAGTAAAAACACATTCAAGCAAAGCTAATTGAATTAATTGAAAGTCAAACACATTCAAACAAATCTTTTTGAATCAAATAAAAGTTAAATGCATTCAATAAAGCTAATAGAATCAAAAGAAAGTCAAACACAGTCAACCAAAGCTTTTTGATTCAAATTAAAGTCAAATACATTCAACAAAGCTAATTTAATCAAATAAAAGTCAATTGCATTCTACAAAGCTAATTGAATCTAATGAAAGTCAAACACAATTAAACAAAGCTATTTAAATCAAATGAAAGTCAAAACATTTTCAAACAAAGCTTTTTGAATTAAATGAAAGTCAAATGAATTCATTCAAGCTAATTGAATCAAATGAAAGTCAAACACATTCAAATAAAGCTTTTTGAATCAAATTAAAGTCTAATGCATTCTACAAAGCTAATTGAATCAAAAGAAAGTCAAACACATTCAAACAACGTTAATTGAATCAAATGAAAGTCAAACACATTCAAACAAAGCTTTTTGAATCAAATGAAAGTCAAATGCATTCTATAATGCTAATTGAATCGAATGAAAGTCAAACACATTCAAGCAAAGCTTTCTGAATCAAATGAAAGTTTAATGCATTCAACAAAGCTAATTTAATAAAATAAAAGTTAAATGCGTTCTACAAAGCTAATTTAATTAAATGAAAGTCAAACACATTCAAACAAAGGTAATTGAATCAAATGAAAGTGAAACAGATTCAAACAAACCTATTTGAATCAAATAGTAGTCAAATGCATTCAATAAAGCAAATTGAATCAAATGAAAGTCAAACACAGTCAACCAAAGCTTTTTGATTCAAATTAAAGTCTAATGCATTCAACAAAGCTAATTTAATAAAATGAAAGTCAAATGCATTCTACAAAGCTAATTTAATCAAATAAAAGTCAAACACATTCAAAAAAAGCTGATTGAATCAAATGAAAGTCAAGCACATTCAAACAAAGCTTTTTGAATCAAATTAAAGTCTAATGCATTAAACAAAGCTAATTGAATCAAATGAAAGTGAAACACATTCTAACAAGGCTAATTGAATCAAATGAAAGTTAAACACATTCAAACAAACCTAATTGAGTCAAATGAAAGTCAAACACATTCAAATAGAGCTTTTTGAATCAAATGAAACTCAAATGCATTCATCAAAGCTAATTGAATCGAATGAAAATTAAAGACATTCAAACAAACGTAATTGAATCAAATGAAATTCAAACACATTCAAACAAAGCTTTTTGAATCAAATGAAAGTCAAGTGAATTCATTCAAGCTAATTGAATCAAATGAAAGTCAATAACATTAAAATTCAAATAAAGCTTTTTGAATCAAATTCAAGTCTAATGCAATCTACAAAGCTAATTGAATCAAATGAAAGTCAAACACAATTAAACAAAGCTATTTAAATCAAATGAAAGTCAAACACATTCAAACAAAGCTTTTTGAATCAAATGAAAGTCAAATGCATTCAACAAAGCTAATTGAATCAAATGAAAGTCAAACACATTCAAACAAACCTAATTGAGTCAAATGAAAGTCAAACACATTCAAACAGAGCTTTTTTGAATCAAATTAAAGTCAAATACATTCATCAAAGCTAATTGAATCGAATGAAAGTAAAATACATTCTAACAAAGCTTTTTGAATCAAATGAAAGTCAAATGCATTCAACAAAGCTAATTGAATCTCATAAAAGTCAAACACATTCAAACAAAGTTAATTAAATCAAATGAAAGTCAAACACATTCAAACAAAGCTTTTTGAATCAAATGAAAGTCAAATGCATTCTATAAAGCTAATTGAATCGAATGAAAGTCAAACACATTCAAGCAAAGCTTTCTGAATCTAATGAAAGTTTAATGCATTCAACAAAGCTAATTTAATGAAATAGAAGTAAAATGCGTTCTACAAAGCTAATTTAGTTAAATAAAAGTCAAACACATTCAAGCAAAGGTAATTGAATCAAATGAAAGTGAAACACATTCAAACAAATCTATTTATATCAAATGATAGTCAAATGCATTTAATAAAGCAAATTGAATCAAATGAAAGTCAACACACTCAACCAAAGCTTTTTGATTCAAATTAAAGTCTAATGCATTCAACAAAGCTAATTTAATAAAATGAAAGTCAAATGCATTCTACAAAGCTAATTTAATCAAATGAAAGTCAAACACATTCAAAAAAAGCTGATTGGATCAAATGAAAGTCAAACACATTCAAACAAAGCTTCTTGAATCAAATTAATGTCTAATGCATTAAACAAAGCTAATTGAATCAAATGAAAGTCAAACACATTCTAACAAAGCTAATTGAAACAAATGAAAGTTAAACACATTTAAACAAACCTAATTGAGTCAAATGAAAGTCAAACACATTCAAATAGAGCTTTTTGAATCAAATGAAATTCAAATGCATTCATCAAAGCTAATAGAATCGAATGAAAGTCAAACACATTCAAACAAACCTAATTGAATCAACTGAAAGTCAAACACATTTAAACAAAGCTTTTTGATTCAAATGAAAGTTAAATGAATTCATTCAAGCTAAATGAATCAAATGAAAGTTAAACACATTCAAATAAAGCTTTTTGAATCAAATTAAAGTTTAATGCATTCTACAAAGCTAATTGAATCAAACGAAAGTTAAACACAATTATACAAAGCTATTTAAATCAAATGAAAGTCAAACACATTCAAACAAAGCTTTTTGAATCAAATGAAAGTCAAATGCATTCAACAAAGGTAATTGAATCGAATGAAAGTCAAACACATTCAAACAAACCTAATTGTGTCAAATGAAAGTCAAACACATTCAAACAGAGCTTTTTGAATCAAATGAAAGTCAAATGAATTCATTCAACCTAATTGAATCAAATGAAAGTCAAACACATTCAAATAAAGCTTTTTGAATCAAATTAAAGTCTAATGCATTCTACAAAGCTAATTGAATCAAATGAATGTTAAATGTATTCTACCAAGCTAAACGAATCAAATGGAAGTCAAACTCATTCAAACAAAGCTAATTGAATCAAATGAAAGTCAAACACATTCAAACACATCTTTTTGAATCAAATTAAAGTCAAACACATTCAAACAAAGCTTATTAAATCAAATGAAAGTCAATCACTTTCAAACAAAGCGTTTTAAATCAAATGAAAGTCAAATGCATTCAACAAAGCTAATTTAATCAAATAAAAGTCATATGCATTCTACAAAGCTAATTGAATCAAATGAAAGTAAAACACATTCAAGCAAAGCTAATTGAATTAATTGAAAGTCAAACACATTCAAACAAATCTTTTTGAATCAAATAAAAGTTAAATGCATTCAATAAAGCTAATAGAATCAAAAGAAAGTCAAACACAGTCAACCAAAGCTTTTTGATTCAAATTAAAGTCAAATACATTCAACAAAGCTAATTTAATCAAATAAAAGTCAATTGCATTCTACAAAGCTAATTGAATCTAATGAAAGTCAAACACAATTAAACAAAGCTATTTAAATCAAATGAAAGTCAAACATTTTCAAACAAAGCTTTTTGAATTAAATGAAAGTCAAATGAATTCATTCAAGCTAATTGAATCAAATGAAAGTCAAACACATTCAAATAAAGCTTTTTGAATCAAATTAAAGTCTAATGCATTCTACAAAGCTAATTGAATCAAAAGAAAGTCAAACACATTCAAACAACGTTAATTGAATCAAATGAAAGTCAAACACATTCAAACAAAGCTTTTTGAATCAAATGAAAGTCAAATGCATTCTATAATGCTAATTGAATCGAATGAAAGTCAAACACATTCAAGCAAAGCTTTCTGAATCAAATGAAAGTTTAATGCATTCAACAAAGCTAATTTAATAAAATAAAAGTTAAATGCGTTCTACAAAGCTAATTTAATTAAATGAAAGTCAAACACATTCAAACAAAGGTAATTGAATCAAATGAAAGTGAAACAGATTCAAACAAACCTATTTGAATCAAATAGTAGTCAAATGCATTCAATAAAGCAAATTGAATCAAATGAAAGTCAAACACAGTCAACCAAAGCTTTTTGATTCAAATTAAAGTCTAATGCATTCAACAAAGCTAATTTAATAAAATGAAAGTCAAATGCATTCTACAAAGCTAATTTAATCAAATAAAAGTCAAACACATTCAAAAAAAGCTGATTGAATCAAATGAAAGTCAAGCACATTCAAACAAAGCTTTTTGAATCAAATTAAAGTCTAATGCATTAAACAAAGCTAATTGAATCAAATGAAAGTGAAACACATTCTAACAAGGCTAATTGAATCAAATGAAAGTTAAACACATTCAAACAAACCTAATTGAGTCAAATGAAAGTCAAACACATTCAAATAGAGCTTTTTGAATCAAATGAAACTCAAATGCATTCATCAAAGCTAATTGAATCGAATGAAAATTAAAGACATTCAAACAAACGTAATTGAATCAAATGAAATTCAAACACATTCAAACAAAGCTTTTTGAATCAAATGAAAGTCAAGTGAATTCATTCAAGCTAATTGAATCAAATGAAAGTCAATAACATTAAAATTCAAATAAAGCTTTTTGAATCAAATTCAAGTCTAATGCAATCTACAAAGCTAATTGAATCAAATGAAAGTCAAACACAATTAAACAAAGCTATTTAAATCAAATGAAAGTCAAACACATTCAAACAAAGCTTTTTGAATCAAATGAAAGTCAAATGCATTCAACAAAGCTAATTGAATCTCATAAAAGTCAAACACATTCAAACAAAGTTAATTAAATCAAATGAAAGTCAAACACATTCAAACAAAGCTTTTTGAATCAAATGAAAGTCAAATGCATTCTATAAAGCTAATTGAATCGAATGAAAGTCAAACACATTCAAGCAAAGCTTTCTGAATCTAATGAAAGTTTAATGCATTCAACAAAGCTAATTTAATGAAATAGAAGTAAAATGCGTTCTACAAAGCTAATTTAGTTAAATAAAAGTCAAACACATTCAAGCAAAGGTAATTGAATCAAATGAAAGTGAAACACATTCAAACAAATCTATTTATATCAAATGATAGTCAAATGCATTTAATAAAGCAAATTGAATCAAATGAAAGTCAACACACTCAACCAAAGCTTTTTGATTCAAATTAAAGTCTAATGCATTCAACAAAGCTAATTTAATAAAATGAAAGTCAAATGCATTCTACAAAGCTAATTTAATCAAATGAAAGTCAAACACATTCAAAAAAAGCTGATTGGATCAAATGAAAGTCAAACACATTCAAACAAAGCTTCTTGAATCAAATTAATGTCTAATGCATTAAACAAAGCTAATTGAATCAAATGAAAGTCAAACACATTCTAACAAAGCTAATTGAAACAAATGAAAGTTAAACACATTTAAACAAACCTAATTGAGTCAAATGAAAGTCAAACACATTCAAATAGAGCTTTTTGAATCAAATGAAATTCAAATGCATTCATCAAAGCTAATAGAATCGAATGAAAGTCAAACACATTCAAACAAACCTAATTGAATCAACTGAAAGTCAAACACATTTAAACAAAGCTTTTTGATTCAAATGAAAGTTAAATGAATTCATTCAAGCTAAATGAATCAAATGAAAGTTAAACACATTCAAATAAAGCTTTTTGAATCAAATTAAAGTTTAATGCATTCTACAAAGCTAATTGAATCAAACGAAAGTTAAACACAATTATACAAAGCTATTTAAATCAAATGAAAGTCAAACACATTCAAACAAAGCTTTTTGAATCAAATGAAAGTCAAATGCATTCAACAAAGGTAATTGAATCGAATGAAAGTCAAACACATTCAAACAAACCTAATTGTGTCAAATGAAAGTCAAACACATTCAAACAGAGCTTTTTGAATCAAATGAAAGTCAAATGAATTCATTCAACCTAATTGAATCAAATGAAAGTCAAACACATTCAAATAAAGCTTTTTGAATCAAATTAAAGTCTAATGCATTCTACAAAGCTAATTGAATCAAATGAATGTTAAATGTATTCTACCAAGCTAAACGAATCAAATGGAAGTCAAACTCATTCAAACAAAGCTAATTGAATCAAATGAAAGTCAAACACATTCAAACACATCTTTTTGAATCAAATTAAAGTCAAAAACATTCAAACAAAGCTTATTAAATCAAATGAAAGTCAATCACTTTCAAACAAAGCGTTTTAAATCAAATGAAAGTCAAATGCATTCAACAAAGCTAATTTAATCAAATAAAAGTCATATGCATTCTACAAAGCTAATTGAATCAAATGAAAGTAAAACACATTCAAGCAAAGCTAATTGAATTAATTGAAAGTCAAACACATTCAAACAAATCTTTTTGAATCAAATAAATGTTAAATGCATTCAATAAAGCTAATAGAATCAAAAGAAAGTCAAACACAGTCAACCAAAGCTTTTTGATTCAAATTAAAGTCAAATACATTCAACAAAGCTAATTTAATCAAATAAAAGTCAATTGCATTCTACAAAGCTAATTGAATCTAATGAAAGTCAAACACAATTAAACAAAGCTATTTAAATCAAATGAAAGTCAAACATTTTCAAACAAAGCTTTTTGAATTAAATGAAAGTCAAATGAATTCATTCAAGCTAATTGAATCAAATGAAAGTCAAACACATTCAAATAAAGCTTTTTGAATCAAATAAAGTCTAATGCATTCTACAAAGCTAATTGAATCAAATGAAAGTCAAACACATTCAAACAACGTTAATTGAATCAAATGAAAGTCAAACACATTCAAACAAAGCTTTTTGAATCAAATGAAAGTCAAATGCATTCTATAAAGCTAATTGAATCGAATGAAAGTCAAACACATTCAAGCAAAGCTTTCTGAATCAAATGAAAGTTTAATGCATTCAACAAAGCTAATTTAATAAAATAAAAGTTAAATGCGTTCTACAAAGCTAATTTAATTAAATGAAAGTCAAACACATTCAAACAAAGGTAATTGAATCAAATGAAAGTGAAACACATTCAAACAAACCTATTTGAATCAAACGATAGTCAAATGCATTCAATAAAGCAAATTGAATCAAATGAAAGTCAAACACAGTCAACCAAAGCTTTTTGATTCAAATTAAAGTCTAATGCATTCAACAAAGCTAATTTAATAAAATGAAAGTCAAATGCATTCTACAAAGCTAATTTTATCAAATAAAAGTCAAACACATTCAAAAAAAGCTGATTGAATCAAATGAAAGTCAAGCACATTCAAACAAAGCTTTTTGAATCAAATTAAAGTCTAATGCATTAAACAAAGCTAATTGAATCAAATGAAAGTTAAACACATTGAAACAAACCTAATTAGTCAAATGAAAGTCAAACACATTCAAATAGAGCTTTTTGAATCAAATGAAACTCAAATGCATTCATCAAAGCTAATTGAATCGAATGAAAGTCAAAGACATTCAAACAAACGTAATTGAATCAAATGAAATTCAAACACATTCAAATAAAGCTTTTTGAATCAAATGAAAGTCAAATGAATTCATTCAAGCTAATTGAATCAAATGAAAGTCAATAACATTAAAATTCAAATAAAGCTTTTTGAATCAAATTAAAGTCTAATGCAATCTACAAAGCTAATTGAATCAAATGAAAGTCAAACGCAATTAAACAAAGCTATTTAAATCAAATGAAAGTCAAACACATTCAAACAAAGCTTTTTGAATCAAATGAAATTCAAATGCATTCAACAAAGCTAATTGAATCAAATAAAAGTCAAACACATTCAAACAAAGTGAAGTGAATCAAATGAAAGTCAAACAAATTCAAACAAAGCTTTTCGAATCAAATGAAAGTCAAATGCATTCTATAAAACTAATTGAATCAAATGAAAGTCAGATGCATTCAACAAAGCTAATTGAATAAAATGAAAGTCAAACACACAAACAAACCTAATTGAGTCAAATAAAACTCAAACACATTCAAACAGAGCTTTTTGAATCAAATGAAAGTCAAATGCATTCATCAAAGCTAATTGAATCGAATGAAAGTCAAACACATTCAAACAAAGCTTTTAGAATCAAATTAAAGTCTAATGCATTCTACAAAGCTAATTAAATCAAATAAAAGTCAAACACAATTCAACAAAGCTATTTAAATCAAATGAAAGTCAAACACATTCAAACAAAGCTTTTTGAATCAAATGAAAGTCAAATGCATTCAACAACAGTAATTGAAACAAATGAAAGTCAAACACATTCAAACAAACCTAATTGATTCAAATGAAAGTCAAACACATTCAAACCTTGTTACAACAATGATAAGTTAAAAGATTCAAAAGATTTTAAGATTCAATTATCAAGTGATCAGTTTAGTTAGGGGAACTCTCACCCTAAGCTAAGGATATAGCAAAGAGGAACTCTCACTCGTTTGCTTGGGATAGTCTAGATGAGGGAACTCTCACCAAATCATAAACTATAAGTCCTAATCTTGGGAACTCTCACCAAAACTAACACTCTTCAAATTCGGATACTCAAATTTGGAAAACAAAGTGAACTAAACTCAAGTCACTTCAAATAACAAAACACACGTTTTAGGCAAATAATCTTGGATGATTTTCATTCATTCAAAGTATGCTATTTATAGCATCAATACAACCTTTTCACTTGCCTACTTTAATTAACAAAATGAAATAACCAAAAGGAAATTAACTAAGGGAAAAAGTGGTTAATACACGTCCCACTTAACCTTATTACAAACATAATTAAACTAATTATAAGACCTAAAGACTAGGCTTGAAACAAGGGAAAATGACCAGCCAAGATAGCATCCAAAGAGCATCTCCAATAGCCATAAACACACGCCCAAAACAGCCACTCTTCAAGCTTTGTAACTCCCATTTTAATGCCTTGATTCACGCCTCTTTATTCTTCATAACCCCAAATATTGAGGTGCAATGTTCAGCCAACAAACTCCATAATTTACGCCCAACAAGTGCCATGAATCACGCCACTTTAATCAGCCCAAGTAACTTACAAACGGCTAGCATGAAACACGCCCAAACCGCCTCCAAATCAGCTTGTAACCGACGCCCTTTAAACATGTATTTGGAGCTTGGAAAACCGTCACTTGCTAGATACCTTCTACAAGGTTAATTACACTAAGTGAAGTGCAACCCCTTGTAAAAACATTCGAACCAAAACCGTGCAAAGGATTAAGGAATGATTTGGACAGAAACAAGTCCTTTGCATTGCCTTGAATTTGGACCTCACCGTGACTACTTGGACCATTGCAAACATTAGAACTTTGACCATATTGGTCATCCTCCTCTTCTTCAAAAGGAATTGCCCTCAATTCGTCATCATCAAAGTATGGAGCAAGGTCCCCAACGTTGAATGTGCTTGAGACACCAAATTGGCCCCCCAAATCAACCTTGTATGCATTGTCATTGATCTTTTTCCACGAATTCAAATGGTCCTTCGGCTCTTGGCATAAGCTTGTTCTTTCTTTTGCTAGGAAACCTCTCTTTTCTCATGTAAATCCACACTAAGTCACCAACTTCAAATTGCTTCACGTTTTTCACCCTCTTGTTGGCTTGTTTCTTGTAGACTTCATTTGCTTTCTCAATGTTCTTCCGAACTTCCTTGTGGACCTTCAACATGAACTCGGCTTGTTCCTTAGCTCCACCATGAACGAACTTGTCTTGTGGCAAAGCTATGAGATCAATAGGAACATAAGGATTGACACCATAAGACCACCTCAAAAGGAGAGTACTTTGTAGTAGCA